>NW_026733844.1:0-15007 GCF_028476545.2 Physella acuta | reverse complement strand
AATGGGGAAAATGTATTTATTTTGTATTTTACAACGCGCGATGCTCGAAAATTAGTAGCTCAGGGAAGTCTACCGGTGGTTACCGCCTCAGGTTAAAAATAGCGACCAATGGCTGTAGAGGGAAAAAAAGGCACATAGTATTCGATATTAAAACAATGTTTCGCTTTTGTGGAGATTTAGGGCGTTTTTTATTATTGAAATAATATGAGGAAAGCAGTGAAATCATTATTGTAGCCAGAAAAGGACGAATAACTGCTGATTTCGTTTGAGTATATTTATAAGCCCCAATTTTCTCACACAGATGTCTACGGCCATACCACGTTGAAAATACCGGTTCTCGTCCGATCACCGCAGTCAAGCAACGTCGGGCGTGGTTAGTACTTAGATGGGTGACCGCTTGGGAACACCACGTGTTGTAGACTTTTTTTCATCTTTTGTCTTTTATTTTTTGCCCCACTGGACACCTATTCTTACCACCTGCACTCTTTCCTAAGTTCACCACATACCTGTGAACACTTTTGTAATATCGAAATATTTTTTGTTTGTTTCTTTTGTGCCTTCACGGTAGGCTACCTCGATCCTACCCACCCATGGAAACAAACCCCTTAAAAACCAACAAAGGAAAGATGACCACTCTGCCCAAATTAAATAAATAAACTAAGTAGGCTACAACCTAATAATTAGAAGTAACTCAGTAAGTTAAATAAGGGGTAGGTATGGAAAACATTCGTGTAGGGGTTACAACCACTCGAGCTAATTCGGAAACGTATGGGTGGCCCTAATAAGGGCCGGATGGGTAGAACAAATGGGTGGTCCTGGGTTGAGTTTAACCGCCGAAGCCGTACAGGGTGCGACCTTGACGTTTCAGAGCATAGACGACATCCATAGCAGTGACGGTCTTCCTCTTGGCGTGCTCAGTGTAGGTGACGGCATCACGGATGACATTTTCAAGGAACACCTTGAGGACACCTCTGGTTTCTTCGTAGATCAGACCAGAGATACGTTTGACACCACCTCTGCGAGCAAGACGACGGATGGCTGGCTTGGTGATACCTTGGATGTTATCACGCAACACCTTCCTGTGACGCTTGGCGCCTCCTTTGCCGAGTCCCTTACCACCTTTGCCTCGGCCAGACATATTGAATTTTTCTTCTTTGTTGATGAAGGAGTGTTCGAAAAACGCCGTCTGCAGAGAAACTCGCTCCTTATATACGGTCCTGGGCTCGAGTTCGTTCAATATGGCGGACACCGCCCAACCAAAAGCGGTCGGCGAATGAGCCAGCCAATGAAAAAGCAGCTTGCCGTGTCGACTGGAATGTTGCTGGCTTGTCGGCTAACGGTGTCGTTTTCAAAGTCATTTTTTCACCTATTCTGCTATGCGACCCTTGGATAAAAAATAAAGAGTTTCATTGCCCACACGTGTAGGCATAGAAAAGATCCACGTTTGTCATGTTAAAATATGATATTAGACGTTATTTTCACCGTTTTGTGCGAATAAAACTGAAATATTTCCCTACACCTAATTATGCGAGTACGAGCGAGCTCATTATGCGAGTACGAGAGAATCTCGAACGCTGATTGGTCGAGTACGAACGAAATAATATTCTCGTACTCCGCTCCGTACTCGCAGTGGTTTGTTTACATCGTGAAACGAATAGGTTAGTTAGGCTTCTAATAATTAAATAATCTATGGCGTGTAGTCGTTAAGAATAATTTCTGCTCTCCGATTAAGATCTAGATATCTAGCTCTAACCCTAAAGGGTTTTTCTTTTTTTTTTTTTATATATATATTTTAAAAAGCAATGGATAGGGTGGTGGGTGGGTGAAAGAAAAATATAAAATTTATTCTCTCCTTTCTTCACATTTGAGATAAATAAAACAATATCAACAGCATGCATACACGAATTCAAATAGCAATGTGATGTGTGAGTTGAATTAAAGAGATAAATGAATAGAACCTATTTCCCGCATCCCCCAGAATAATACTAATAGATGTAGTAGTAGTAGTAGTAGTAGAGTGGCAGACATGGGCAGGGGGTGTAGTGGGTGGGTGGGTGGAAACTCGTGAGGTGGGGGACCTTCACTGCTAATCTGAACGTTGTCAGGTGGTCCTAAAAAGGACCTTGGTTGAGGACAGGGGGTGGTGGTTTGGGCTTAAAAGAAACCTCTTAAGCACGCTCACCACGGATACGTCTGGCTAGCTGGATGTCCTTGGGCATGATGGTGACACGCTTGGCGTGGATGGCGCACAGGTTGGTGTCTTCAAACAGACCGACGAGGTAAGCCTCGCTAGCCTCCTGCAGGGCCATGACAGCGGAGCTCTGGAAGCGAAGGTCAGTCTTGAAGTCCTGGGCGATTTCTCTGACCAGGCGCTGGAATGGCAGCTTGCGAATGAGCAGCTCAGTGCTCTTCTGGTAACGACGGATTTCTCTCAGGGCGACGGTTCCAGGCCTGTAACGATGGGGCTTCTTAACACCGCCGGTGGCTGGTGCTGACTTTCTGGCGGCTTTGGTGGCCAGCTGTTTACGTGGGGCTTTGCCTCCAGTAGATTTTCGGGCGGTTTGTTTGGTACGAGCCATCTTTTTTTTTTTGAATGATCTTAACTGACTGTTAAGGAAATGCGGCAGCTCAGCGCTGCTGGCCCTTTTATAACCGTCCGCCAAACCCTTAGCGCAACGAAGCTCTCCCATTGGACGAGTACGAGTTTAACGACGCTGATTGGCCAGTAGCAGCCACACAACGTTGAGACAGCGTCGACATAGCAGATTATTTTTAGACACGGTATCCAGCCGAGCGATCTATTAATAGCAGACAGGGCCGATAACACAAAATATTCTTCGTTCAAATGAAATCCTTGGTTGTGCCGCTTGTCAATGGAATCCGGTGTGTTTGCTTCTGTCGTCTTCAATGAATTATGAATGTGTGTGTGAGTGATTAGAAAAGAACCCAACATAGACTGCCTGAAACAATTTAGATCTAGACCTAGTCTATAGACCTAGGTAGATATTCTGACCCGATTCGACCGCCCGATCGGCGGTATTTACACAGTGTGTAAATAAATGAGGGGGAAGGATTAATAAAAACATATTTGGTTTTAAAAAGAAGAAGATATAAAATAAAAAGGGTAGACTAGCGGTAGGTTAAAGAATAGAATTTTAAAATAACGACCACCCTTATTTGTTGTAGACAGGGGTTAAACGGAGCACATTTAAAGAAAAATAGATTCTATTTTCATTTGTATCTATGAACGAATACCCCTAAAATATGTCCAGTTACTACTATTAATATGACCGCCCCCTCCCTGTTCTGCTCGTGTAAACCAGTGTAAGTATTATACATCTATAATAATGATCTCATACTGCTAGTGATTGACATGTTGATACGTTATTAATAAAGTTTGAAACAAGTAGGGTAGGGTAGGGTAGGGTAGGAAAACTCGATTTTTGTTCATTGACACACAACGAAAGCTAATTGGGTAAACTTTGGTTGTCCTGAAAAGGACAGTAGTAGGCTAGGTGGACAGTGGGCAGCAGGGTGACACTGTTTAGCTCTTGCCACCGGGTGTCTTCTGTGACTTCTTGGGCAGAAGCACGGCCTGGATGTTGGGGAGGACACCACCCTGGGCGATGGTGACACCCGACAAAAGTTTGTTCAACTCTTCGTCGTTACGGATGGCCAGCTGGAGGTGACGAGGAATGATTCTTGTCTTCTTGTTGTCTCTGGCAGCGTTGCCGGCCAACTCGAGCACTTCAGCGGCCAAATACTCGAGGACGGCGGCTAGGTAGACTGGGGCACCAGCACCGACACGCTCAGCATAGTTTCCTTTCCTCAACAGACGATGAATACGTCCGACTGGGAATTGAAGGCCTGCCCTGGAGGAGCGAGACTTGGACTTTCCCTTGACTTTACCGCCTTTACCACGTCCGGACATTGTGAGTTGGTTAGGAGCGAGAAGAAATACAGCGACTAACAGCGATACGGCTGCAGGCGATGAATGAAGACTTAACGGCGAGATCGGCCCTTTTATACGAAACGGCGAGGAAATCCGTTCGTCACCAAGCGAGCGTTCTGATTGGCTGCGCAGCGGCTTGGCGTTCGTACTCGTACTCGTACTCTCCAAATTTCCTCGCCGTTTCATATAAAAGGGCGGCCGGCGGTCGGTTCGCCTCATTTCTGTTCAAGCCATTGAAAAGAAAACAACATGCCACCTAAAGTTTCTTCCAAGGGAGCCAAGAAGGCCGGTAAGGCTAAAGCCGTACGCACCGGTGACAAGAAAAAGAAGAGGAGGAGAAAGGAAAGCTACAGCATCTACATTTACAAAGTCTTGAAGCAGGTGCACCCTGACACTGGCATTTCCTCCAAGGCCATGTCCATCATGAACTCCTTCGTCAACGACATCTTTGAGCGCATTTCAGCTGAAGCCAGCCGTCTTGCCCACTACAACAAGCGCAGCACCATCACCTCCAGGGAGATCCAGACCGCTGTCCGTCTCCTCCTGCCCGGTGAGCTGGCCAAACACGCCGTCAGTGAAGGCACCAAGGCTGTCACCAAGTACACCACCAGCAAATAAACACAACAGCAAACAACCACCTGGCTTGCTTGTTGTGGCTCTACTACTCGGCCCTTTTCAGGGCCTCCACCCATTCCCAATTAGCTCGGTTTGGTTTACATTGAACGAGTTTTCCCTCCCTCCCTCATCCACCCACCCACTCTGTGTAGCTGCCATGTTACAGTTTTTTTTTTTTGTTTAGTCATTCTTTTCTTTAATAAGTAGAGATAGATATACATACATACATAGGCCTACATAGTAATATGCCTATCCCAACAACTGCACACACTATTCTCTTAACACATTTCATGCTAATTCTATCCTTTAAACTAGACATAAAAAGGCCACATACTTATTACTGGGTGGCTCCTTTTTTTTAAAAACACTATTTCATTCTGCATCTCACACAGGGCATCAGCACACCTCTATGCATATCATTTATTGTGTGTTGTTTGGCATAGATCCAAGGGATGAATGGGATTTAATAGTTTTAATTCAGATTATAAGGCTGGCTGTTGTAATAGGAATTATTAGCCAACACTTTGATTCTTATCACCAGTGCTAACTGCCATTTTCATTACAATACATCCATTCTGGTGGGTTGGTTTTTTTCTGTCTTCATTATATATGTTGAACATAACTGTGTGAGTGTGGCTTTTGGTGTTTTTATTATTTTTGTTTTTCTTTCATTAAAGCTACCATGTCAGATTGCTAAGGCATGCATCTGCCACCATTTGTTCACTGATATACTTTTTTCCTACTACCATCATATCATATGATTCTTTTGGTTTTGTCTTTTGCTAGGCCTGGCTTGAAAATGAGTTGGTTACACTTCTGCACAACATACATTCTCTTTAACAAGACAAAACAACAATTAAATACTCTGAACTTTTTTTTTTTATTATCATATATATACTTTTTTTTTTTTCAAAATACAGAAAATAAAAAATAACATGAGCTCAAGTACACAGCTTTCAAGAAGTTCATGGTTTTCTTTGCCAGCCTGCACAATGATTTCAGCACAGATTAAATTTAAACAATCAAAAGGAGGTTGATCTCTTACCGGCTGACGAGAAAGTTTGCGCAGAAGCATCATTTCTTAAGCCCCTGGTCAGTTGGAGTTGTAAAATGATGAGGTTTTCTTAACATTTGCCCTGGGGCATACATTTATGGTCCTGGTACTAGTTCTATACTGACAAGGATTCTTTCAAAGCAACTTGAGCCCAAAGGGAAGTATTTATATGCCTGCAACATAGCTGTGATTAATAAAGAATGAATTTCAATGCAAAAAATAATAATTTGAATCCCTGCAAGCTCCTTTCACATAAACCAGAGAGAAAAAAATGTATGCCAGTCTATAACATATACAATATAAATAAATTAGATTGAATATAAAGATTTTTTTTATTCCTCTCATTAGTTCAACCCTTCTCTTTTTATATAAACACCCAAGGCAGACGCTTGAGTAAATTAATATCCTTCCATATATTATAGAAGCATAAATAAATATGTGTAAAAAGTATTTCATATATGTATATATTTTTTTAAATATATATATATATATATATATATATATATTTTTATATATATATTTATTTATAATGTAAAAATATTGAATATATATACATAGACGAATATTGTATATATGTCTATATATACGTATGTATATATATGCATGTTTTGTGTATATATATATATATATATTTACATGTGTGTCTAAATGTATATTCATTGAATATATATTTGAATGTATATTCAAATATATATATTTGAGTGTAGACGAAAGACGCTCAAGTAAAATAATATCCTTCAGAATATTATAATTATAAGTTTTTTTCTTCTACCCCAGCAAACAGAAGGATATATATATACACACATATATATAATTTATATTTACAAATATATATTATATAAGAATTAATATATATATTCATAATACATATATATATATATATATATATATATATATATATATATATATATATATAAGTATATATATATATATATATATGTATAAATAAATAAGTTATATATATAGATATTCATATATAATGTATTTATTATGTAAATATATGTATATATCAGTGTGCGTATATAAAGGTATGTATATATGTTCAAATATATTTATTTGTTTGTTCGGATACATATATATCTGTTGTGTGTATTAAATTGCGCTCTTCTGTCAGTTTTTTCATTTGACGACAGTCGGTTAAGGTACTGGCCCCAGCCTAAAGATATTAGTAGAGTCTTCATAATGTGATGCCATGGGCTAGCAAAAAATAAATGAAGAAAAATCACATAGCAGGACAAATTGACATTTTACATGCTTTCAAACTTAAACTGAAATCAGAAAATGATGTGAAATTCATCTTGTGTATATAGAAAAATAAGCATTGTGCCAAAATCCTAATCATTGGTATTAAAAATGACATCAGCTTAATTTAAAAACTGGAAATTGTTTTGCCCTGCCGGATGAGATACCGGTAGCAGACACAGGGTTCCAGGCTGATGAAAGAAAGCGGTATACTTAAAGACAAAAGAATACCCTGTGTTAAAGCGGAACCAGCTAAGATTAAAGCTTAAAGTAAAGGCCTGCCCTGTCGCAGAATGTTAAAGTGGCCGGTGAAAGATCCCCGCGCCAGGCTAAAAGCAAGCTGTACACTTATTACTTAACGAGGGCTTCTTCAGGTCTTGTCTGTAGGACAATTCAGTCACAATAACAGGCAGACCAGGCCAGCCCTGGATATAAGCTAATTCATTTTATGCGCTGCTTCGACAGTCAATGAATATGGAGCTGCGGTCAGACTTTCAAACAAACCGCCTGAGTATTTAAAATGGGAAACAATATTTATTAATATTATCACCAACTAGATCTAGATTATATAGGCTACAAGGAAACCCAGAACCAGACTGGAAAGAAGTAAATTTACTCCCACTAATGATGACTTATCACTAATACTAATAATTAAAAAAAATGTTTAAAAAAATTAATTGCTCAAACCTAATAATCATTACAATCAAGCATCAAGTCTGATAGCCAACATTGGACCTAAAATCTAGATCTATTAGTTTTTACTGAACTAAATCTTATGTTATTTACTAATAATTACTAATGCATTTAATTATTAATACCTAGGCTACTCATTCCTACAGAATCTAGAAATTCTAGATCTAGACTCTAGAGAAATACTGGCGTCCCAGGCCAACCTAACCTTTTAAGCAACATCCTTAATTAGCATTTAATTAACCATGGATCGCCTGCCTTTTTTTTTTCACCGTGAAATTATTATTGTAATTTTTGAAACAGTATTTTGAATAGATCTACCCTCCTGTTTATATTATTTTAGTTAAGCTAGAGCGTTAGATCTAGAATTCTAGATCGTCGCCTAGTTGCGTGTTTTAAAATGAAGCCAGAATATTAATAGACTGAAAATAAATGTGCCAGTTGTCGTGGGAAAAGGTTAAAAGAATAATTAATAAATGAAAAGCATTGAACTATTTCTCAAACATTAAATTAGTAGACTTGTAGGCGGCTAGATCTAGATCTATGTGATGAGTTGGATTAAAATTGAATGAATTCGTGCAGAATGTTTCGGAAGGAGTGAGTGAGCGGGAGACCCAAAAAAGTTAAAGTATCGCCTTTCCGATAGATCATTTCACATGAAAGCGATAGTTAAAGGACAGGTCGGATGCAGGGGGCACCTGGTTTTCTGATTTTAGTCAAGGAAAATGGGGAAAATGTATTTATTTTGTATTTTACAACGCGCGATGCTCGAAAATTAGTAGCTCAGGGAAGTCTACCGGTGGTTACCGCCTCAGGTTAAAAATAGCGACCAATGGCTGTAGAGGGAAAAAAAGGCACATAGTATTCGATATTAAAACAATGTTTCGCTTTTGTGGAGATTTAGGGCGTTTTTTATTATTGAAATAATATGAGGAAAGCAGTGAAATCATTATTGTAGCCAGAAAAGGACGAATAACTGCTGATTTCGTTTGAGTATATTTATAAGCCCCAATTTTCTCACACAGATGTCTACGGCCATACCACGTTGAAAATACCGGTTCTCGTCCGATCACCGCAGTCAAGCAACGTCGGGCGTGGTTAGTACTTAGATGGGTGACCGCTTGGGAACACCACGTGTTGTAGACTTTTTTTCATCTTTTGTCTTTTATTTTTTGCCCCACTGGACACCTATTCTTACCACCTGCACTCTTTCCTAAGTTCACCACATACCTGTGAACACTTTTGTAATATCGAAATATTTTTTGTTTGTTTCTTTTGTGCCTTCACGGTAGGCTACCTCGATCCTACCCACCCATGGAAACAAACCCCTTAAAAACCAACAAAGGAAAGATGACCACTCTGCCCAAATTAAATAAATAAACTAAGTAGGCTACAACCTAATAATTAGAAGTAACTCAGTAAGTTAAATAAGGGGTAGGTATGGAAAACATTCGTGTAGGGGTTACAACCACTCGAGCTAATTCGGAAACGTATGGGTGGCCCTAATAAGGGCCGGATGGGTAGAACAAATGGGTGGTCCTGGGTTGAGTTTAACCGCCGAAGCCGTACAGGGTGCGACCTTGACGTTTCAGAGCATAGACGACATCCATAGCAGTGACGGTCTTCCTCTTGGCGTGCTCAGTGTAGGTGACGGCATCACGGATGACATTTTCAAGGAACACCTTGAGGACACCTCTGGTTTCTTCGTAGATCAGACCAGAGATACGTTTGACACCACCTCTGCGAGCAAGACGACGGATGGCTGGCTTGGTGATACCTTGGATGTTATCACGCAACACCTTCCTGTGACGCTTGGCGCCTCCTTTGCCGAGTCCCTTACCACCTTTGCCTCGGCCAGACATATTGAATTTTTCTTCTTTGTTGATGAAGGAGTGTTCGAAAAACGCCGTCTGCAGAGAAACTCGCTCCTTATATACGGTCCTGGGCTCGAGTTCGTTCAATATGGCGGACACCGCCCAACCAAAAGCGGTCGGCGAATGAGCCAGCCAATGAAAAAGCAGCTTGCCGTGTCGACTGGAATGTTGCTGGCTTGTCGGCTAACGGTGTCGTTTTCAAAGTCATTTTTTCACCTATTCTGCTATGCGACCCTTGGATAAAAAATAAAGAGTTTCATTGCCCACACGTGTAGGCATAGAAAAGATCCACGTTTGTCATGTTAAAATATGATATTAGACGTTATTTTCACCGTTTTGTGCGAATAAAACTGAAATATTTCCCTACACCTAATTATGCGAGTACGAGCGAGCTCATTATGCGAGTACGAGAGAATCTCGAACGCTGATTGGTCGAGTACGAACGAAATAATATTCTCGTACTCCGCTCCGTACTCGCAGTGGTTTGTTTACATCGTGAAACGAATAGGTTAGTTAGGCTTCTAATAATTAAATAATCTATGGCGTGTAGTCGTTAAGAATAATTTCTGCTCTCCGATTAAGATCTAGATATCTAGCTCTAACCCTAAAGGGTTTTTCTTTTTTTTTTTTTATATATATATTTTAAAAAGCAATGGATAGGGTGGTGGGTGGGTGAAAGAAAAATATAAAATTTATTCTCTCCTTTCTTCACATTTGAGATAAATAAAACAATATCAACAGCATGCATACACGAATTCAAATAGCAATGTGATGTGTGAGTTGAATTAAAGAGATAAATGAATAGAACCTATCTCCCGCATCCCCCAGAATAATACTAATAGATGTAGTAGTAGTAGTAGTAGTAGAGTGGCAGACATGGGCAGGGGGTGTAGTGGGTGGGTGGGTGGAAACTCGTGAGGTGGGGGACCTTCACTGCTAATCTGAACGTTGTCAGGTGGTCCTAAAAAGGACCTTGGTTGAGGACAGGGGGTGGTGGTTTGGGCTTAAAAGAAACCTCTTAAGCACGCTCACCACGGATACGTCTGGCTAGCTGGATGTCCTTGGGCATGATGGTGACACGCTTGGCGTGGATGGCGCACAGGTTGGTGTCTTCAAACAGACCGACGAGGTAAGCCTCGCTAGCCTCCTGCAGGGCCATGACAGCGGAGCTCTGGAAGCGAAGGTCAGTCTTGAAGTCCTGGGCGATTTCTCTGACCAGGCGCTGGAATGGCAGCTTGCGAATGAGCAGCTCAGTGCTCTTCTGGTAACGACGGATTTCTCTCAGGGCGACGGTTCCAGGCCTGTAACGATGGGGCTTCTTAACACCGCCGGTGGCTGGTGCTGACTTTCTGGCGGCTTTGGTGGCCAGCTGTTTACGTGGGGCTTTGCCTCCAGTAGATTTTCGGGCGGTTTGTTTGGTACGAGCCATCTTTTTTTTTTTGAATGATCTTAACTGACTGTTAAGGAAATGCGGCAGCTCAGCGCTGCTGGCCCTTTTATAACCGTCCGCCAAACCCTTAGCGCAACGAAGCTCTCCCATTGGACGAGTACGAGTTTAACGACGCTGATTGGCCAGTAGCAGCCACACAACGTTGAGACAGCGTCGACATAGCAGATTATTTTTAGACACGGTATCCAGCCGAGCGATCTATTAATAGCAGACAGGGCCGATAACACAAAATATTCTTCGTTCAAATGAAATCCTTGGTTGTGCCGCTTGTCAATGGAATCCGGTGTGTTTGCTTCTGTCGTCTTCAATGAATTATGAATGTGTGTGTGAGTGATTAGAAAAGAACCCAACATAGACTGCCTGAAACAATTTAGATCTAGACCTAGTCTATAGACCTAGGTAGATATTCTGACCCGATTCGACCGCCCGATCGGCGGTATTTACACAGTGTGTAAATAAATGAGGGGGAAGGATTAATAAAAACATATTTGGTTTTAAAAAGAAGAAGATATAAAATAAAAAGGGTAGACTAGCGGTAGGTTAAAGAATAGAATTTTAAAATAACGACCACCCTTATTTGTTGTAGACAGGGGTTAAACGGAGCACATTTAAAGAAAAATAGATTCTATTTTCATTTGTATCTATGAACGAATACCCCTAAAATATGTCCAGTTACTACTATTAATATGACCGCCCCCTCCCTGTTCTGCTCGTGTAAACCAGTGTAAGTATTATACATCTATAATAATGATCTCATACTGCTAGTGATTGACATGTTGATACGTTATTAATAAAGTTTGAAACAAGTAGGGTAGGGTAGGGTAGGGTAGGAAAACTCGATTTTTGTTCATTGACACACAACGAAAGCTAATTGGGTAAACTTTGGTTGTCCTGAAAAGGACAGTAGTAGGCTAGGTGGACAGTGGGCAGCAGGGTGACACTGTTTAGCTCTTGCCACCGGGTGTCTTCTGTGACTTCTTGGGCAGAAGCACGGCCTGGATGTTGGGGAGGACACCACCCTGGGCGATGGTGACACCCGACAAAAGTTTGTTCAACTCTTCGTCGTTACGGATGGCCAGCTGGAGGTGACGAGGAATGATTCTTGTCTTCTTGTTGTCTCTGGCAGCGTTGCCGGCCAACTCGAGCACTTCAGCGGCCAAATACTCGAGGACGGCGGCTAGGTAGACTGGGGCACCAGCACCGACACGCTCAGCATAGTTTCCTTTCCTCAACAGACGATGAATACGTCCGACTGGGAATTGAAGGCCTGCCCTGGAGGAGCGAGACTTGGACTTTCCCTTGACTTTACCGCCTTTACCACGTCCGGACATTGTGAGTTGGTTAGGAGCGAGAAGAAATACAGCGACTAACAGCGATACGGCTGCAGGCGATGAATGAAGACTTAACGGCGAGATCGGCCCTTTTATACGAAACGGCGAGGAAATCCGTTCGTCACCAAGCGAGCGTTCTGATTGGCTGCGCAGCGGCTTGGCGTTCGTACTCGTACTCGTACTCTCCAAATTTCCTCGCCGTTTCATATAAAAGGGCGGCCGGCGGTCGGTTCGCCTCATTTCTGTTCAAGCCATTGAAAAGAAAACAACATGCCACCTAAAGTTTCTTCCAAGGGAGCCAAGAAGGCCGGTAAGGCTAAAGCCGTACGCACCGGTGACAAGAAAAAGAAGAGGAGGAGAAAGGAAAGCTACAGCATCTACATTTACAAAGTCTTGAAGCAGGTGCACCCTGACACTGGCATTTCCTCCAAGGCCATGTCCATCATGAACTCCTTCGTCAACGACATCTTTGAGCGCATTTCAGCTGAAGCCAGCCGTCTTGCCCACTACAACAAGCGCAGCACCATCACCTCCAGGGAGATCCAGACCGCTGTCCGTCTCCTCCTGCCCGGTGAGCTGGCCAAACACGCCGTCAGTGAAGGCACCAAGGCTGTCACCAAGTACACCACCAGCAAATAAACACAACAGCAAACAACCACCTGGCTTGCTTGTTGTGGCTCTACTACTCGGCCCTTTTCAGGGCCTCCACCCATTCCCAATTAGCTCGGTTTGGTTTACATTGAACGAGTTTTTCCCTCCCTCCCTCATCCACCCACCCACTCTGTGTAGCTGCCATGTTACAGTTTTTTTTTTTTGTTTAGTCATTCTTTTCTTTAATAAGTAGAGATAGATATACATACATACATAGGCCTACATAGTAATATGCCTATCCCAACAACTGCACACACTATTCTCTTAACACATTTCATGCTAATTCTATCCTTTAAACTAGACATAAAAAGGCCACATACTTATTACTGGGTGGCTCCTTTTTTTTAAAAACACTATTTCATTCTGCATCTCACACAGGGCATCAGCACACCTCTATGCATATCATTTATTGTGTGTTGTTTGGCATAGATCCAAGGGATGAATGGGATTTAATAGTTTTAATTCAGATTATAAGGCTGGCTGTTGTAATAGGAATTATTAGCCAACACTTTGATTCTTATCACCAGTGCTAACTGCCATTTTCATTACAATACATCCATTCTGGTGGGTTGGTTTTTTTCTGTCTTCATTATATATGTTGAACATAACTGTGTGAGTGTGGCTTTTGGTGTTTTTATTATTTTTGTTTTTCTTTCATTAAAGCTACCATGTCAGATTGCTAAGGCATGCATCTGCCACCATTTGTTCACTGATATACTTTTTTTCCTACTACCATCATATCATATGATTCTTTTGGTTTTGTCTTTTGCTAGGCCTGGCTTGAAAATGAGTTGGTTACACTTCTGCACAACATACATTCTCTTTAACAAGACAAAACAACAATTAAATACTCTGAACTTTTTTTTTTTATTATCATATATATACTTTTTTTTTTTTCAAAATACAGAAAATAAAAAATAACATGAGCTCAAGTACACAGCTTTCAAGAAGTTCATGGTTTTCTTTGCCAGCCTGCACAATGATTTCAGCACAGATTAAATTTAAACAATCAAAAGGAGGTTGATCTCTTACCGGCTGACGAGAAAGTTTGCGCAGAAGCATCATTTCTTAAGCCCCTGGTCAGTTGGAGTTGTAAAATGATGAGGTTTTCTTAACATTTGCCCTGGGGCATACATTTATGGTCCTGGTACTAGTTCTATACTGACAAGGATTCTTTCAAAGCAACTTGAGCCCAAAGGGAAGTATTTATATGCCTGCAACATAGCTGTGATTAATAAAGAATGAATTTCAATGCAAAAAATAATAATTTGAATCCCTGCAAGCTCCTTTCACATAAACCAGAGAGAAAAAAATGTATGCCAGTCTATAACATATACAATATAAATAAATTAGATTGAATATAAAGATTTTTTTTATTCCTCTCATTAGTTCAACCCTTCTCTTTTTATATAAACACCCAAGGCAGACGCTTGAGTAAATTAATATCCTTCCATATATTATAGAAGCATAAATAAATATGTGTAAAAAGTATTTCATATATGTATATATTTTTTTAAATATATATATATATATATATATATATATATTTTTATATATATATTTATTTATAATGTAAAAATATTGAATATATATACATAGACGAATATTGTATATATGTCTATATATACGTATGTATATATATGCATGTTTTGTGTATATATATATATATATATTTACATGTGTGTCTAAATGTATATTCATTGAATATATATTTGAATGTATATTCAAATATATATATTTGAGTGTAGACGAAAGACGCTCAAGTAAAATAATATCCTTCAGAATATTATAATTATAAGTTTTTTTCTTCTACCCCAGCAAACAGAAGGATATATATATACACACATATATATAATTTATATTTACAAATATATATTATATAAGAATTAATATATATATTCATAATACATATATATATATATATATATATATATATATATATATATATATATATATATAAGTATATATATATATATATATATGTATAAATAAATAAGTTATATATATAGATATATTCATATATAATGTATTTATTATGTAAATATATGTATATATCAGTGTGCGTATATAAAGGTATGTATATATGTTCAAATATATTTATTTGTTTGTTCGGATACATATATATCTGTTGTGTGTATTAAATTGCGC
>NW_026733843.1:42500-45975 GCF_028476545.2 Physella acuta | reverse complement strand
TTTTATAATTTAAAATGTAATGACAGAACTCCCAAAACAACAATACACATACATATTAGTACTATGGTGAATTGTAGTTGTATTAGGACCGTAATTATAGTTAATTAAGGAACCATTCATTGTCTTCGCTCTGTTATGTACGTCGTCGTTTAATCGACACGGCATATTTGGCTTGAATCTAGAAAAATTCAAACTCTAACCCTAAGGTAGACAGGCAGGGTAAATAAATGTGGGTGATCTCTCATAAAATTGTCTTCTAGGAATTATTTTTATATAGACTATCTTTTCTGTAGAGTTTAAGTGGACAAGCGCGGACGAAATAGAGCGCAAAATTTAAAATGAATTAAAAATTTTCATCAGACCGGAAGTAGGCATAACCTAGGCGCCATGTTTCCGTCGTACAAGTTTTCACCGTTGCAGTCACCGTTTCAATCGCTCTTCGTGTGGACGTGTATTATTTCTAGTCATGTGTTGTGTAGATGATTCGCTTAAGGTAGGTGTTCGGACTTATTTCTTTAATATTAATTAAACCGTATTTGCCTTGTCGGCCTTAAAATAAAGCTATTTTTTTTTCATCGCAATCGAAGTGTTAGATCTAGAATCTAGTTCCCGCCTCCGCTTCGCTAATTCGACTTAATGTAACTATGACACAACTATTAAATCTAGAGTCTCTATTTTAATTAAATAATTAGGAATTCTATCTCTAGATGATATCTAATCTATTCCCACACGTGTGTGCAAGTAGGATTTAACGTCAGAACAGGTGTGGTGGTCTAGGCGTCGCTATTTTTGACGGTAGGAATTTTTTTTTTAAATTCGTAAAATTTTATATAGACTTTATATAGCAATTTACTAAGACCGACCCTAACGCCCAGTAAATATTTAATTACCACATTGTTATGGACACGGTGTATTAGGTAGGGGCCGAGGGCTATCCATAGGTACCAATTTTTAAATTTTGTGACAATTAGGAGCCGAGTTATAAAATAAATTTAAAATACTGGTTCTGGTCTTAGACTTTATATAGCAATTTACTAAGACCGACCTTAATACCCATTAATTATTTAATTAGCGCATAGTTATGGACATCCTGTATTAGGTTGGGCCCAGGGCTATCCGTAGGTACCAAGTTTATAATTTTGTGACGATTATTAGTCGAGTTATAAAATAAATAAAAAAAACTGGTTCTGGTTTGCACTACATTTCTTTCTTCTTTAACGGCGGACTCCCGGTCCAGCCCCATGGGTTACCCGTGAGCCGGGGCCTCGTTAGCCTGGACGGCTCCGATGTGACCGCGGATTGTTGTGGCCCGCCTCAGCCCGAGTCGAGATCACCCTTCCGATCGAAGGTGGACGCCATAGGGCGCCCGGGATAGCCCGGGGCGCTGTTCGTCACCCGAGCGCAGGGGCGCCGGGAGACGCCCCCGGTGAAGTTTGGCGGGTGATTCTGGTAGAGCTCCCCACCCCGATCGCAGGACACCCCTCGCCGCCCGCCCAGGTGTCGAGGTGGCCGCGGGGGAACTCGGGGCGTTTTGGCTCCCCCTTGTGCCGGAGCGGCGCCCTCGGTCCCAGAACGCCCCTGGCGGGTGATTCGCATGCCCCCTGGGGTGGGGAACGCGGGTGGGTGGTCGTAAAGCGTGTAACCGCAGTGGGGGCGGCCCCTTAGTCGGGGGCGCCAAAGTTGGCACCCCACCTGGGGCGCCCCCCGGAAGTGTGGCGCCCGCGCGAGTGAGCCCCGTAGATGCGCCCCGACACCCCCGCGCCGCCCCCCGGGTCGCGGCACCCCCGGCGCCCTCCGTGCGGGCTCCCCTCATGGGGCGGCACCCCGGTCCTCCCCGAGACTATGTACCCGATTTTTCGGTTTAACACTAGAGGTATGGCAGAAATACGGCGGTTAAAACGGTCTGTATCTACTATTGTGGAGGTGAGTGTCGGTGAAGCCTCTATGTGACGCTAGGATCCGCGCTCCCTCGCAGCCAGCGACATGTGCCCGATCTGACCGTGCGTGGCTCAGTCTCCCGACTAGCTTCCGGTAAAATGCGGGCTCGGCGCGCAGGTCGCGCCAGTGAAGGTAAAAGTACGTGTCCGTAGCGTGAAGCCAGCGGCGACGCGCAGTGCTAACGCAACCAAGCAGTATTGGTGGCTCGATAAAAGTCTCGCACTGGCCCCAGCCCTCGGAACGGGCGACGGGTCTGCAAAACGCAGTCGGCTCGATGCAAATCGAGAGATTTCCCGGCGACGCCGTGTTTACGGTGAAGGGGGAAATGTGAGCGGTCCGATGTGAAAAAATCCGGGAATGCCGGGATCCGTTCTCTCGCTAGAGCGTTGTCTCCCGTCCCGCGATGTGTTGTGGAAAAACGTCTCGCAAACGATAGCTATCTGGTTGATCCTGCCAGTAGTCATATGCTTGTCTCAAAGATTAAGCCATGCATGTCTAAGTTCACACTGTCCCATGGTGAAACCGCGAATGGCTCATTAAATCAGTCGAGGTTCCTTAGATGACACGATCCTACTTGGATAACTGTGGCAATTCTAGAGCTAATACATGCAATCGAAGCTCCGACCTTTATCGGGAAGAGCGCTTTTATTAGTTCAAAACCAATCGGCGCGGCCTCGCAAGGGGTTGCGTCGTCCCATTTGGTGACTCTGGATAACTTTGTGCTGATCGCATGGCCTCGCGCCGGCGACGCATCTTTCAAATGTCTGCCCTATCAAATGTCGATGGTACGTGATATGCCTACCATGTTTGTAACGGGTAACGGGGAATCAGGGTTCGATTCCGGAGAGGGAGCATGAGAAACGGCTACCACATCCAAGGAAGGCAGCAGGCGCGCAACTTACCCACTCCCGGCACGGGGAGGTAGTGACGAAAAATAACAATACGGGACTCTTTCGAGGCCCCGTAATTGGAATGAGTACACTTTAAACCCTTTAACGAGGATCTATTGGAGGGCAAGTCTGGTGCCAGCAGCCGCGGTAATTCCAGCTCCAATAGCGTATATTAAAGTTGTTGCAGTTAAAAAGCTCGTAGTTGGATCTCAGGCGCAGGCGGGCGGTCCGGCTCGCGCCGGCTCACTGCCCGTATCTCCTGCCCTACCGTCTGTCGGCTCTCTCCCGCGGGTGCTCTTCACTGAGCGTCCCGGGTGGCCGACGCGTTTACTTTGAAAAAATTAGAGTGTTCAAAGCAGGCCTCGCTGCCTGAATAATGGTGCATGGAATAATGGAATAGGACCTCGGTTCTATTTTGTTGGTTTTCGGAATTGGAGGTAATGATTAACAGGGACAAACGGGGGCATTCGTATTGCTGCGTTAGAGGTGAAATTCTTGGATCGCAGCAAGACGAACTACTGCGAAAGCATTTGTCAAGAATGTTTTCATTAGTCAAGAACGAAAGTCAGAGGCGCGAAGACGATCAGATACCGTCGTAGTTCTGACCATAAACTATGCCACCTGGCCATCCGCAGGAGTTGCTTCGA
>NW_026733843.1:32500-35000 GCF_028476545.2 Physella acuta | reverse complement strand
GTACTATGGTGAATTGTAGTTGTATTAGGACCGTAATTATAGTTAATTAAGGAACCATTCATTGTCTTCGCTCTGTTATGTACGTCGTCGTTTAATCGACACGGCATATTTGGCTTGAATCTAGAAAAATTCAAACTCTAACCCTAAGGTAGACAGGCAGGGTAAATAAATGTGGGTGATCTCTCATAAAATTGTCTTCTAGGAATTATTTTTATATAGACTATCTTTTCTGTAGAGTTTAAGTGGACAAGCGCGGACGAAATAGAGCGCAAAATTTAAAATGAATTAAAAATTTTCATCAGACCGGAAGTAGGCATAACCTAGGCGCCATGTTTCCGTCGTACAAGTTTTCACCGTTGCAGTCACCGTTTCAATCGCTCTTCGTGTGGACGTGTATTATTTCTAGTCATGTGTTGTGTAGATGATTCGCTTAAGGTAGGTGTTCGGACTTATTTCTTTAATATTAATTAAACCGTATTTGCCTTGTCGGCCTTAAAATAAAGCTATTTTTTTTTCATCGCAATCGAAGTGTTAGATCTAGAATCTAGTTCCCGCCTCCGCTTCGCTAATTCGACTTAATGTAACTATGACACAACTATTAAATCTAGAGTCTCTATTTTAATTAAATAATTAGGAATTCTATCTCTAGATGATATCTAATCTATTCCCACACGTGTGTGCAAGTAGGATTTAACGTCAGAACAGGTGTGGTGGTCTAGGCGTCGCTATTTTTGACGGTAGGAATTTTTTTTTTAAATTCGTAAAATTTTATATAGACTTTATATAGCAATTTACTAAGACCGACCCTAACGCCCAGTAAATATTTAATTACCACATTGTTATGGACACGGTGTATTAGGTAGGGCCGAGGGCTATCCATAGGTACCAATTTTTAAATTTTGTGACAATTAGGAGCCGAGTTATAAAATAAATTTAAAATACTGGTTCTGGTCTTAGACTTTATATAGCAATTTACTAAGACCGACCTTAATACCCATTAATTATTTAATTAGCGCATAGTTATGGACATCCTGTATTAGGTTGGGCCCAGGGCTATCCGTAGGTACCAAGTTTATAATTTTGTGACGATTATTAGTCGAGTTATAAAATAAATAAAAAAAACTGGTTCTGGTTTGCACTACATTTCTTTCTTCTTTAACGGCGGACTCCCGGTCCAGCCCCATGGGTTACCCGTGAGCCGGGGCCTCGTTAGCCTGGACGGCTCCGATGTGACCGCGGATTGTTGTGGCCCGCCTCAGCCCGAGTCGAGATCACCCTTCCGATCGAAGGTGGACGCCATAGGGCGCCCGGGATAGCCCGGGGCGCTGTTCGTCACCCGAGCGCAGGGGCGCCGGGAGACGCCCCCGGTGAAGTTTGGCGGGTGATTCTGGTAGAGCTCCCCACCCCGATCGCAGGACACCCCTCGCCGCCCGCCCAGGTGTCGAGGTGGCCGCGGGGGAACTCGGGGCGTTTTGGCTCCCCCTTGTGCCGGAGCGGCGCCCTCGGTCCCAGAACGCCCCTGGCGGGTGATTCGCATGCCCCCTGGGGTGGGGAACGCGGGTGGGTGGTCGTAAAGCGTGTAACCGCAGTGGGGGCGGCCCCTT
Organism: Physella acuta; assembly: GCF_028476545.2. Classification (NCBI taxonomy): domain Eukaryota; kingdom Metazoa; phylum Mollusca; class Gastropoda; family Physidae; genus Physella; species Physella acuta. The sequence continues at coordinate 33,396 of NW_026733843.1, read as the reverse complement.
AGTCGGGGGCGCCAAAGTTGGCACCCCACCTGGGGCGCCCCCCGGAAGTGTGGCGCCCGCGCGAGTGAGCCCCGTAGATGCGCCCCGACACCCCCGCGCCGCCCCCCGGGTCGCGGCACCCCCGGCGCCCTCCGTGCGGGCTCCCCTCATGGGGCGGCACCCCGGTCCTCCCCGAGACTATGTACCCGATTTTTCGGTTTAACACTAGAGGTATGGGCAGAAATACGGCGGTTAAAACGGTCTGTATCTACTATTGTGGAGGTGAGTGTCGGTGAAGCCTCTATGTGACGCTAGGATCCGCGCTCCCTCGCAGCCAGCGACATGTGCCCGATCTGACCGTGCGTGGCTCAGTCTCCCGACTAGCTTCCCGGTAAAATGCGGGCTCGGCGCGCAGGTCGCGCCAGTGAAGGTAAAAGTACGTGTCCGTAGCGTGAAGCCAGCGGCGACGCGCAGTGCTAACGCAACCAAGCAGTATTGGTGGCTCGATAAAAGTCTCGCACTGGCCCAGCCCTCGGAACGGGCGACGGGTCTGCAAAACGCAGTCGGCTCGATGCAAATCGAGAGATTTCCCGGCGACGCCGTGTTTACGGTGAAGGGGGAAATGTGAGCGGTCCGATGTGAAAAAATCCGGGAATGCCGGGATCCGTTCTCTCGCTAGAGCGTTGTCTCCCGTCCCGCGATGTGTTGTGGAAAAACGTCTCGCAAACGATAGCTATCTGGTTGATCCTGCCAGTAGTCATATGCTTGTCTCAAAGATTAAGCCATGCATGTCTAAGTTCACACTGTCCCATGGTGAAACCGCGAATGGCTCATTAAATCAGTCGAGGTTCCTTAGATGACACGATCCTACTTGGATAACTGTGGCAATTCTAGAGCTAATACATGCAATCGAAGCT
>NW_026733843.1:20000-25000 GCF_028476545.2 Physella acuta | reverse complement strand
ACCAACTAGTCGACCGAAGGGACAGTAGTTTTCCGGTCGATAAGACATATCAGCCCCGGTATCGCCAAAGTTAATTACGATCGGTCATAATAAACTAAATTTAAAATAAATAAATAACCCAAACGTGTGTATACATCATGTGGTACGTATTCAGTTCTATTCTAACTGGAATATATATTTTAAGAATCAATGAACTTAAGTTTTAAAACCAAACCGAAATCGCGCGAGTCGTCGTTGTAAAACTAGATTTAACAAACGGCTGCGTAATATTAGACTTAAAAATATTATATAATATCCTCTATTGATTAAATAGTGAAAAATAAGCTTCAATGTAGCTTAATCTAGTACAAAATCTAAAAGTTGTGATAAATTAAATTGAAATTAAACACGATAGACTTAAATCTAGAGTTAAGGAATAAAACCGACCCGCGAACCAGCTACTAAATGGTTCGATAAGACTTATCTCAAATACAATCGTTTTCTATCAGTGTTATGCCTTCAATCGATACTTTTTGATGAAATAAATACTTAAATGATTTAATGAATGCATATATACATGTAATTAATGAGTGAAAGTATGTATAAAGTATTAGATAAATTAATAATAAACCGACCCAGCTACTAAATGGTTCGATAAGACTTATCTCAAATACAATCGTTTTCTGTAATTGTTATGCCTTAAATTGATAATTTTTAGTTAAACAAATACTTAACTAATGAAATAAATACATAGATAAATGTATTTAATGAATTAAAGTATGTATAAAGTATTATATAAATTAATAATAAACCGAATCCGACCAAATTTAAATCTAAAACCACGATCGGCGGCGTAATGAAGTGTATCGTAAACCCGTTTTTTTTATAATTTAAAATGTAATGACAGAACTCCCAAAACAACAATACACATACATATTAGTACTATGGTGAATTGTAGTTGTATTAGGACCGTAATTATAGTTAATTAAGGAACCATTCATTGTCTTCGCTCTGTTATGTACGTCGTCGTTTAATCGACACGGCATATTTGGCTTGAATCTAGAAAAATTCAAACTCTAACCCTAAGGTAGACAGGCAGGGTAAATAAATGTGGGTGATCTCTCATAAAATTGTCTTCTAGGAATTATTTTTATATAGACTATCTTTTCTGTAGAGTTTAAGTGGACAAGCGCGGACGAAATAGAGCGCAAAATTTAAAATGAATTAAAAATTTTCATCAGACCGGAAGTAGGCATAACCTAGGCGCCATGTTTCCGTCGTACAAGTTTTCACCGTTGCAGTCACCGTTTCAATCGCTCTTCGTGTGGACGTGTATTATTTCTAGTCATGTGTTGTGTAGATGATTCGCTTAAGGTAGGTGTTCGGACTTATTTCTTTAATATTAATTAAACCGTATTTGCCTTGTCGGCCTTAAAATAAAGCTATTTTTTTTTCATCGCAATCGAAGTGTTAGATCTAGAATCTAGTTCCCGCCTCCGCTTCGCTAATTCGACTTAATGTAACTATGACACAACTATTAAATCTAGAGTCTCTATTTTAATTAAATAATTAGGAATTCTATCTCTAGATGATATCTAATCTATTCCCACACGTGTGTGCAAGTAGGATTTAACGTCAGAACAGGTGTGGTGGTCTAGGCGTCGCTATTTTTGACGGTAGGAATTTTTTTTTTAAATTCGTAAAATTTTATATAGACTTTATATAGCAATTTACTAAGACCGACCCTAACGCCCAGTAAATATTTAATTACCACATTGTTATGGACACGGTGTATTAGGTAGGGCCGAGGGCTATCCATAGGTACCAATTTTTAAATTTTGTGACAATTAGGAGCCGAGTTATAAAATAAATTTAAAATACTGGTTCTGGTCTTAGACTTTATATAGCAATTTACTAAGACCGACCTTAATACCCATTAATTATTTAATTAGCGCATAGTTATGGACATCCTGTATTAGGTTGGGCCCAGGGCTATCCGTAGGTACCAAGTTTATAATTTTGTGACGATTATTAGTCGAGTTATAAAATAAATAAAAAAAACTGGTTCTGGTTTGCACTACATTTCTTTCTTCTTTAACGGCGGACTCCCGGTCCAGCCCCATGGGTTACCCGTGAGCCGGGGCCTCGTTAGCCTGGACGGCTCCGATGTGACCGCGGATTGTTGTGGCCCGCCTCAGCCCGAGTCGAGATCACCCTTCCGATCGAAGGTGGACGCCATAGGGCGCCCGGGATAGCCCGGGGCGCTGTTCGTCACCCGAGCGCAGGGGCGCCGGGAGACGCCCCCGGTGAAGTTTGGCGGGTGATTCTGGTAGAGCTCCCCACCCCGATCGCAGGACACCCCTCGCCGCCCGCCCAGGTGTCGAGGTGGCCGCGGGGGAACTCGGGGCGTTTTGGCTCCCCCTTGTGCCGGAGCGGCGCCCTCGGTCCCAGAACGCCCCTGGCGGGTGATTCGCATGCCCCCTGGGGTGGGGAACGCGGGTGGGTGGTCGTAAAGCGTGTAACCGCAGTGGGGGCGGCCCCTTAGTCGGGGGCGCCAAAGTTGGCACCCCACCTGGGGCGCCCCCCGGAAGTGTGGCGCCCGCGCGAGTGAGCCCCGTAGATGCGCCCCGACACCCCCGCGCCGCCCCCCCGGGTCGCGGCACCCCCGGCGCCCTCCGTGCGGGCTCCCCTCATGGGGCGGCACCCCGGTCCTCCCCGAGACTATGTACCCGATTTTTCGGTTTAACACTAGAGGTATGGGCAGAAATACGGCGGTTTAAAACGGTCTGTATCTACTATTGTGGAGGTGAGTGTCGGTGAAGCCTCTATGTGACGCTAGGATCCGCGCTCCCTCGCAGCCAGCGACATGTGCCCGATCTGACCGTGCGTGGCTCAGTCTCCCGACTAGCTTCCCGGTAAAATGCGGGCTCGGCGCGCAGGTCGCGCCAGTGAAGGTAAAAGTACGTGTCCGTAGCGTGAAGCCAGCGGCGACGCGCAGTGCTAACGCAACCAAGCAGTATTGGTGGCTCGATAAAAGTCTCGCACTGGCCCAGCCCTCGGAACGGGCGACGGGTCTGCAAAACGCAGTCGGCTCGATGCAAATCGAGAGATTTCCCGGCGACGCCGTGTTTACGGTGAAGGGGGAAATGTGAGCGGTCCGATGTGAAAAAATCCGGGAATGCCGGGATCCGTTCTCTCGCTAGAGCGTTGTCTCCCGTCCCGCGATGTGTTGTGGAAAAACGTCTCGCAAACGATAGCTATCTGGTTGATCCTGCCAGTAGTCATATGCTTGTCTCAAAGATTAAGCCATGCATGTCTAAGTTCACACTGTCCCATGGTGAAACCGCGAATGGCTCATTAAATCAGTCGAGGTTCCTTAGATGACACGATCCTACTTGGATAACTGTGGCAATTCTAGAGCTAATACATGCAATCGAAGCTCCGACCTTTATCGGGAAGAGCGCTTTTATTAGTTCAAAACCAATCGGCGCGGCCTCGCAAGGGGTTGCGTCGTCCCATTTGGTGACTCTGGATAACTTTGTGCTGATCGCATGGCCTCGCGCCGGCGACGCATCTTTCAAATGTCTGCCCTATCAAATGTCGATGGTACGTGATATGCCTACCATGTTTGTAACGGGTAACGGGGAATCAGGGTTCGATTCCGGAGAGGGAGCATGAGAAACGGCTACCACATCCAAGGAAGGCAGCAGGCGCGCAACTTACCCACTCCCGGCACGGGGAGGTAGTGACGAAAAATAACAATACGGGACTCTTTCGAGGCCCCGTAATTGGAATGAGTACACTTTAAACCCTTTAACGAGGATCTATTGGAGGGCAAGTCTGGTGCCAGCAGCCGCGGTAATTCCAGCTCCAATAGCGTATATTAAAGTTGTTGCAGTTAAAAAGCTCGTAGTTGGATCTCAGGCGCAGGCGGGCGGTCCGGCTCGCGCCGGCTCACTGCCCGTATCTCCTGCCCTACCGTCTGTCGGCTCTCTCCCGCGGGTGCTCTTCACTGAGCGTCCCGGGTGGCCGACGCGTTTTTGAAAAAATTAGAGTGTTCAAAGCAGGCCTCGCTGCCTGAATAATGGTGCATGGAATAATGGAATAGGACCTCGGTTCTATTTTGTTGGTTTTCGGAATTGGAGGTAATGATTAACAGGGACAAACGGGGGCATTCGTATTGCTGCGTTAGAGGTGAAATTCTTGGATCGCAGCAAGACGAACTACTGCGAAAGCATTTGTCAAGAATGTTTTCATTAGTCAAGAACGAAAGTCAGAGGCGCGAAGACGATCAGATACCGTCGTAGTTCTGACCATAAACTATGCCACCTGGCCATCCGCAGGAGTTGCTTCGATGACTCTGCGGGCGGCCTCCGGGAAACCAAAGGTTTTGGGTTCCGGGGGAAGTATGGTTGCAAAGCTGAAACTTAAAGGAATTGACGGAAGGGCACCACCAGGAGTGGAGCCTGCGGCTTAATTTGACTCAACACGGGAAAACTCACCCGGTCCGGACACTGTAAGGATTGACAGATTGATAGCTCTTTCTTGATTCGGTGGGTGGTGGTGCATGGCCGTTCTTAGTTGGTGGAGCGATTTGTCTGGTTAATTCCGATAACGAACGAGACTCTAGCCTATTAAATAGTTCGCCGGTTCCTCGATGCGCCGGCGCAACTTCTTAGAGGGACGAGTGGCGTTTAGCCACACGAGATTGAGCAATAACAGGTCTGTGATGCCCTTAGATGTCCGGGGCCGCACGCGCGCTACACTGAAGAAATCAGCGTGGATGCCTCCCTGGCCCGAAAGGGCTGGGAAACCCGTTGAATCTTCTTCGTGCTAGGGATTGGGGCTTGTAATTGTTCCCCATGAACGAGGAATTCCCAGTAAGCGCGAGTCATAAGCTCGCGTTGATTACGTCCCTGCCCTTTGTACACACCGCCCGTCGCTACTATCGATTGAGCGGTTCAGTGAGGGCCTCGGATTGGTCTCGGTCTGGCACGCAAGTGCCGGCACCGTTGGCCGAG
>NW_026733843.1:12500-15000 GCF_028476545.2 Physella acuta | reverse complement strand
GTACTCAATTCGCCCGGTGACCCACCACTGAGTGACTGGAAAAGCGCTGCGTCGCCGTCGTCCATCGAAGAGAGACAGGCAATGGCATGGGACGACGTGTCGTCTCATGCGCCTGTTTCTTTTTTTTTTTATTCAAAGTTTTGCACTACATTTCACTTTTCGTCATTCGGTCGGACTTTGAAAATTTTCAAAGTCCGAAAAAAAATGTCTCAAAGTTTCATCGTGCGAGTGGCAGTTCACCGATCAAACCGACTTTATTTTGCGGCATTGCCGTACTGTGGCCGCAAGTGATCGAGAGGTCGCCCGTTCCACCGAGGATGCGAAGCGGCGAGTCGTTAGTCTAACAGAGCTGGCGAATGACGGTGGTTGTTCTATGTTTAAATACATTAAAACTACATTTCACTTTGCGCTGAATGTACGTGGATATTAAAAACCCAATTGAAAAATTTGGTTGAGTTCATCCCGCCGTTTACCCGAATTTTAAAAAAATTGTGAAAAATAAAAAAAAAATAGATGAGCTGAAGTTTGATGGGTTGCCGATCAGACCGCCTCGACTTAGCGGCATTCCCGCGTAGAGTGATCGAGAGTTTTCCAGTCTCAAGCTCGCCCAGTGTAAAGACGCGGCATTGCCGTAGAGGCTAAGCTGCTAAGTAGAGACGGTGTTTGTACAACTATATTTCACTTTATATTCTTAACCAATGTATGTGTTGTAGAAAGCAGATTTTTCTCATCCCGCCGTTTACCTGAAACGAATAAAAATTTATTTTGTACAAAATTAAAAACATTAGTGTTTCCAATAAACTACATTTCACGTTTTCTAATTTAAACTTAAACGAATGACTGGTATCAAAATATAGGATCTATGTGAAAATAAAAACACGGTGTAAGAGTTTTCAAACCTCGGTAATGCCGTCTAAGACCAACTAGTCGACCGAAGGGACAGTAGTTTTCCGGTCGATAAGACATATCAGCCCGGTATCGCCAAAGTTAATTACGATCGGTCATAATAAACTAAATTTAAAATAAATAAATAACCCAAACGTGTGTATACATCATGTGGTACGTATTCAGTTCTATTCTAACTGGAATATATATTTTAAGAATCAATGAACTTAAGTTTTAAAACCAAACCGAAATCGCGCGAGTCGTCGTTGTAAAACTAGATTTAACAAACGGCTGCGTAATATTAGACTTAAAAATATTATATAATATCCTCTATTGATTAAATAGTGAAAAATAAGCTTCAATGTAGCTTAATCTAGTACAAAATCTAAAAGTTGTGATAAATTAAATTGAAATTAAACACGATAGACTTAAATCTAGAGTTAAGGAATAAAACCGACCCGCGAACCAGCTACTAAATGGTTCGATAAGACTTATCTCAAATACAATCGTTTTCTATCAGTGTTATGCCTTCAATCGATACTTTTTGATGAAATAAATACTTAAATGATTTAATGAATGCATATATACATGTAATTAATGAGTGAAAGTATGTATAAAGTATTAGATAAATTAATAATAAACCGACCCAGCTACTAAATGGTTCGATAAGACTTATCTCAAATACAATCGTTTTCTGTAATTGTTATGCCTTAAATTGATAATTTTTAGTTAAACAAATACTTAACTAATGAAATAAATACATAGATAAATGTATTTAATGAATTAAAGTATGTATAAAGTATTATATAAATTAATAATAAACCGAATCCGACCAAATTTAAATCTAAAACCACGATCGGCGGCGTAATGAAGTGTATCGTAAACCCGTTTTTTTTATAATTTAAAATGTAATGACAGAACTCCCAAAACAACAATACACATACATATTAGTACTATGGTGAATTGTAGTTGTATTAGGACCGTAATTATAGTTAATTAAGGAACCATTCATTGTCTTCGCTCTGTTATGTACGTCGTCGTTTAATCGACACGGCATATTTGGCTTGAATCTAGAAAAATTCAAACTCTAACCCTAAGGTAGACAGGCAGGGTAAATAAATGTGGGTGATCTCTCATAAAATTGTCTTCTAGGAATTATTTTTATATAGACTATCTTTTCTGTAGAGTTTAAGTGGACAAGCGCGGACGAAATAGAGCGCAAAATTTAAAATGAATTAAAAATTTTCATCAGACCGGAAGTAGGCATAACCTAGGCGCCATGTTTCCGTCGTACAAGTTTTCACCGTTGCAGTCACCGTTTCAATCGCTCTTCGTGTGGACGTGTATTATTTCTAGTCATGTGTTGTGTAGATGATTCGCTTAAGGTAGGTGTTCGGACTTATTTCTTTAATATTAATTAAACCGTATTTGCCTTGTCGGCCTTAAAATAAAGCTATTTTTTTTTCATCGCAATCGAAGTGTTAGATCTAGAATCTAGTTCCCGCCTCCGCTTCGCTAATTCGACTTAATGTAACTATGACACAACTATTAAATCTAGAGTCTCTATTTTAATTAAATAATTAGGAATTCTATCTCTAGATGATATCTAATCTAT
>NW_026733843.1:0-2500 GCF_028476545.2 Physella acuta | reverse complement strand
TAATTGTTATGCCTTAAATTGATAATTTTTAGTTAAACAAATACTTAACTAATGAAATAAATACATAGATAAATGTATTTAATGAATTAAAGTATGTATAAAGTATTATATAAATTAATAATAAACCGAATCCGACCAAATTTAAATCTAAAACCACGATCGGCGGCGTAATGAAGTGTATCGTAAACCCGTTTTTTTTATAATTTAAAATGTAATGACAGAACTCCCAAAACAACAATACACATACATATTAGTACTATGGTGAATTGTAGTTGTATTAGGACCGTAATTATAGTTAATTAAGGAACCATTCATTGTCTTCGCTCTGTTATGTACGTCGTCGTTTAATCGACACGGCATATTTGGCTTGAATCTAGAAAAATTCAAACTCTAACCCTAAGGTAGACAGGCAGGGTAAATAAATGTGGGTGATCTCTCATAAAATTGTCTTCTAGGAATTATTTTTATATAGACTATCTTTTCTGTAGAGTTTAAGTGGACAAGCGCGGACGAAATAGAGCGCAAAATTTAAAATGAATTAAAAATTTTCATCAGACCGGAAGTAGGCATAACCTAGGCGCCATGTTTCCGTCGTACAAGTTTTCACCGTTGCAGTCACCGTTTCAATCGCTCTTCGTGTGGACGTGTATTATTTCTAGTCATGTGTTGTGTAGATGATTCGCTTAAGGTAGGTGTTCGGACTTATTTCTTTAATATTAATAAACCGTATTTGCCTTGTCGGCCTTAAAATAAAGCTATTTTTTTTTCATCGCAATCGAAGTGTTAGATCTAGAATCTAGTTCCCGCCTCCGCTTCGCTAATTCGACTTAATGTAACTATGACACAACTATTAAATCTAGAGTCTCTATTTTAATTAAATAATTAGGAATTCTATCTCTAGATGATATCTAATCTATTCCCACACGTGTGTGCAAGTAGGATTTAACGTCAGAACAGGTGGTGGTGGTCTAGGCGTCGCTATTTTTGACGGTAGGAATTTTTTTTTTAAATTCGTAAAATTTTATATAGACTTTATATAGCAATTTACTAAGACCGACCCTAACGCCCAGTAAATATTTAATTACCACATTGTTATGGACACGGTGTATTAGGTAGGGCCGAGGGCTATCCATAGGTACCAATTTTTAAATTTTGTGACAATTAGGAGCCGAGTTATAAAATAAATTTAAAATACTGGTTCTGGTCTTAGACTTTATATAGCAATTTACTAAGACCGACCTTAATACCCATTAATTATTTAATTAGCGCATAGTTATGGACATCCTGTATTAGGTTGGGCCCAGGGCTATCCGTAGGTACCAAGTTTATAATTTTGTGACGATTATTAGTCGAGTTATAAAATAAATAAAAAAAACTGGTTCTGGTTTGCACTACATTTCTTTCTTCTTTAACGGCGGACTCCCGGTCCAGCCCCATGGGTTACCCGTGAGCCGGGGCCTCGTTAGCCTGGACGGCTCCGATGTGACCGCGGATTGTTGTGGCCCGCCTCAGCCCGAGTCGAGATCACCCTTCCGATCGAAGGTGGACGCCATAGGGCGCCCGGGATAGCCCGGGGCGCTGTTCGTCACCCGAGCGCAGGGGCGCCGGGAGACGCCCCCGGTGAAGTTTGGCGGGTGATTCTGGTAGAGCTCCCCACCCCGATCGCAGGACACCCCTCGCCGCCCGCCCAGGTGTCGAGGTGGCCGCGGGGGAACTCGGGGCGTTTTGGCTCCCCCTTGTGCCGGAGCGGCGCCCTCGGTCCCAGAACGCCCCTGGCGGGTGATTCGCATGCCCCCTGGGGTGGGGAACGCGGGTGGGTGGTCGTAAAGCGTGTAACCGCAGTGGGGGCGGCCCCTTAGTCGGGGGCGCCAAAGTTGGCACCCCACCTGGGGCGCCCCCCGGAAGTGTGGCGCCCGCGCGAGTGAGCCCCGTAGATGCGCCCCGACACCCCCGCGCCGCCCCCCGGGTCGCGGCACCCCCGGCGCCCTCCGTGCGGGCTCCCCTCATGGGGCGGCACCCCGGTCCTCCCCGAGACTATGTACCCGATTTTTCGGTTTAACACTAGAGGTATGGGCAGAAATACGGCGGTTAAAACGGTCTGTATCTACTATTGTGGAGGTGAGTGTCGGTGAAGCCTCTATGTGACGCTAGGATCCGCGCTCCCTCGCAGCCAGCGACATGTGCCCGATCTGACCGTGCGTGGCTCAGTCTCCCGACTAGCTTCCCGGTAAAATGCGGGCTCGGCGCGCAGGTCGCGCCAGTGAAGGTAAAAGTACGTGTCCGTAGCGTGAAGCCAGCGGCGACGCGCAGTGCTAACGCAACCAAGCAGTATTGGTGGCTCGATAAAAGTCTCGCACTGGCCCAGCCCTCGGAACGGGCGACGGGTCTGCAAAACGCAGTCGGCTCGATGCAAATCGAGAGATTTCCCGGCGACGCCGTGTTTACGGTGAAGGGGGAAATGTGAGCGGTCCGATGTGAAAAAATCCGGGAATGCCGGGAT
>NW_026733842.1:0-51752 GCF_028476545.2 Physella acuta | reverse complement strand
AACGGGTGATTATCTTTCACTGTTACAAATGGACTAACATAAGTAAAGTGATGCGCATGTTACGGTATGAGTGGGGATGTTATCATTCAGTTAATGGGGGAGATACCAGATTTTTAGAGCCGTGCCTAGTGTTTCTTTCATACATTATTCTCCGTGGAAGCAGGGAAGGGGGGGGGGGATTTGAAACTCGCTTTAGGGAGGGGGATGCTCTTAATTTCCGGGGTTGGGCGGGATGGACACTGGTTAAGTCTATATTTTCTAAATATATTTTGCTTTTATTTTTCGTTGGGGAACGGGGGGGGGGGGGGGGGGGGAGGGGGGGGGAAGCTGTATGGAATTTTTTTCTTATAAAAATTGATCACACAATATAGCATTAGATGTGGTACTTAAGGAAGGAACTTATGGACAATACTTTATTAGATCGAGGAACTTAGGAAATTTATGGACAATAATTAATTAGATCGAGGAACTTAGGGAACTTATGGACAATACTTTGTTAGATCGAGGAACACAGGGAACTTATGGACAATACTTTATTAGATCGATGAACTTAGGGAACTTATGGACAATACTTTGTTAGATCGAGGAACACAGGGAACTTATGGACAATACTTTATTAGATCGAGGAACTAAGGAAACTTATGGACAATACTTTATTAGATCGAGGAACTAAGGAAACTTATGGACAATACTTTATTAGATCGAGGAACTAAGGAAACTTATGGACAATACTTAATTAGATCGAGGAAACTAAGGAAACTTATGGACAATACTTAATTAGATCGAGGAACTAAGGAAACTTATGGACAATACTTTATTAGATCGAGGAACTAAGGAAACTTATGGACAATACTTTATTAGATCGATGACGTAGGGAACTTATGGACAATACTTTATTACATCGAGAAACTTAGGGAACTTATGGGACAATACTTTATTACATCGAGGAACTTAAGGAAATAAAGCCTTAAATCGAGCAATTTAGGTATAAACAGCATTAGAACAAAAAAACATAGGGCAATCCAAAAAAATGTCTACGTGTAATTCTGCACTGCTCTAAGTTTGAGGTTCTATCAAGACGGATAGATCACTCTGGTGACCGAGTCAAAAACCCAGGCCATATATTTTTATTCACTGTGACACTCCTTTACATACTAACACATCAGGGCCATTCAAATCAATCAAACCAGTACCTGATGACTTCTGTAGGTGCGGCTTCTCCAAGGTTTATATATATATATATATATATATATATATATATATATATATATATTATATATATATATATATATATATATATATATATATATATATATATATGCGTGAGTGCGTCTGTGTGTGGTGCGTGTGTCTGCCTGTGCGTATGTGTGTCTGTGACAACGACGCATTTTATAAGCTGACACGAAAATAAGGCCAACCAGATGTAGGTCACACGTGCAGAGGTCACCGAGTACAGATTGGATTGGTCCCTGGTTTGCCCGTGAGTTCAGGAGGTGACGCAGTAAAATGTGTTCACCGTTTGATCTCTCATCCGGAATACTAAAATTTCCCAGCTAATAAAAAAGTATGAACGGAATTATTTTTTTTTAAAGTCGAATCAGAGATACAACGGAGAACAGATGGGTCCGGTCCCAGATTTTAATATACTCGGCAGATGATCAGCGTTGGCTGTCCAAGTTGTGAAAATGTTGTTTTCAGCCTTTTGTGAGGTTATACGATACTGAGTAATCGATATTTTAAAAACACATGTCGTGACTGATCTCTGCCTGTATTCGATACCAGGGACTTAAGCGATGGGTCCAGAATCTGTATCAATTTGTAAGTTCTGTGAGGTGATGAGACATGATTGTGATGCTTAAATTTGATTTATAATCAAAAGAAAGCTAAAAAGATTTGGATTTTTGTGCAGATACCCCCCTCCCCTCCCCCCCCCCCCCCCCCCCGCTAAAAGAATTAACAACCGCCATAAAAAAGAGGTACTTTTAGGTTTTATTGAAGAGAATGAAATCGTGACATATCATTTATGATTTCCATAGAAACGTCTGTATTTTTGTACCTTTAACCCTAACGCCTACCTCAACCTCAACCCTGACCCTAATATTAACCCTAACCCCAAACCGCAACCCCAACTCTAACCCTAACCCCAACTCCAACCCCAAACTCTAACCCCAACCCTAACGCCAACCCTAACCCTAACCCCAGCTCCAACTCCAACCCCAACTTCTAACCTCAACCCTAACCCTACCTTAACCCCAACCCTAACCCCAACCCTAAAACTAGAGGCGGTTAAGCAGTTGCTTTTTATTGTGTGCGTTTAAATATTCCAATGTCAAGACATCAGAAATAGTTCTCAAGTGGCGGGGCTTAACTTTTCGCCAGTACACTTTTTGTATTAGTGGCGGGGCTTAACTGGACAAGATCCAAAATTTTTAATCAGTCTCGGGTATCTCCCTGGAACTACCGTCTAAAATGACGTCACACCTCAGCTTTCCAAAAAACCTTCAGAATAGCTATCTTTGTTCGTTTTAAAACAGATGTTTATTTACAGAACATCGATCAACATTGAGTATATTGATCAGTGTTTTTTTTTTTTTTTTTTTTTTTTTTGTTTGTTTGTTTCAAAACAGGAAATATCGGCTAAAACGGTTTTCTAAAATTACTTTTTAAAATGTAAAAGTGTGTCGTCACACTTTCTGAACCCCTCTCCCTCGTCATATATTGTCACAACATTTCGTATCCCCTTCATTTTTACGTGTGTGTGGCGTTATTTATGAACAACCCCTTAGGTTTATATGGCTTTGTTTTTTTTTTTTCTTTAATCTGTCAAAAACATTCAAAAAATTTTAAGCCAAAAAAATAAAAACACCAAAAAAAAATCATGTTTGCATAAACAAGTTAAAGTCAACACGTTTTTAAAATGACCCAGCATGCCACTTTTGACTTGTTGACATTTTCCTCGCTTCCATTTTCTTTAAAACAGAACAATTCATCTGACGCAAGCAAGGTCGTTTAAAATAAAGACAAGCAACAGAAATCAATATAAAATGGCTGAAACGGGTTTCCGTACTTTTCAATAGAAGCACCGTCAATCCAAGGGGCGGTACTACATTTTAAACAGCCGTACTCTCCGACCTAAAACTTTTCTTTTTGTAAACAAAACATGAGCTGTTTCTAATTTTGTCCGACCTTTTAAAATGTCCTTTGTTAAACTACGAGTTTACAAGCGACAAAAGCTCACAAATTTCACATACTTGATCGAAATAAAGGAGTGCACTAATAGTCCCTAATTAGCTAATTATAATGAGATTTTTCTGCACAAGAGTCTTGTCCCACAGACATGACCCTCTTCAACAGAAGATCGAACTTTGTGATTGTGAAGCGTATCGTGTGAGGCTGAATCTGTAACGTTCATGAAATGTTATGGTTTGGTATTTCAATAAGTGAGTCAAGTGCAGGGTTTCTTAAGGAAGTGGGGGGGGGGGGGGGGGGGGCACTTAAAACTATCAGGGTTCGGGGAGGCACTCAAATTTCCGCGGGTAGGGGGGCAGGCACTGTTTTAATATGTATATATATATATATATATATATATATATATATATATATATATATATATATATATATATATATATATATATATATATATATATATATATAGGCCTATATATATACACTATAAAAATGTATATAGATTTTCATTTCTTCTGTGGGGGCGATAGACATGCACGGTGTTTCTTCCAACTTTTGTCTCCAAGGGGCACTTGAAATTTTCGGGGGGCGGACTAAAATTTCCGGGGGGGCGAACACTGTTGAAAGTATATATTTTTTATATAAACTCCATTTCGCTCGGGGGGAGGGGGCGGTTGACTTTCTTCGGGGGGGGGGGGGGGGGGAGGGGGGTAACCCCCCCTTCCTCCCGAAGTGATGCCTGGAAGAAACTCTGGACATGCACTGCCCCCCCCCCCCCCCTCCCACCTCCCACGAGATCGCCGAAAAAAAACTCTATTCAAGTGTTTTAGAAAACACAATCGAGCCACGAAGATAGATATGCTATAATGACGACACATAAGCCTGTGAGATACATAATGGCTATTGTAATTGTTACGTAAATATCATAACAAGTAGCGTCACAAGAGGGGGGGGGGTGCGGTCTGCACTGAGTGACACTGATTAAGTGTTGACACCAAATAAAAAATATTGTAAAACTGATTTTCTTTTTAAAATGTTTAATCTAGTTAAAACTAATAAAATTGTAACGGGAGGGGTGACACCAATTTTAAAAAATTGTAAACAGATTTTTTATAATTGCTTTATCAAGTTAAAATAATAAAATTGTAAGAGTAGGGGTGACACCAAACTGAAAATGCACAATTTTTACAGGGAAAGGGGTGTTGTGGAATGACACCTTTAACTACTTCACCGAGTGACACACGGCATAACACTGCTCTATGAACTTGTCACAAACACATACTAATAGGTCCATTGATTGGCAAAAACACCTGTAGAATACGTCCCTAAGTCATCACAAATAGGCCTTCAAAAAAAGCCTACATGCGAGATAAATAACTCATCCTTACTTTCCGTGCATCACAAATACGTTCTAAATTAAAGTAAAAGTCACAAATACGTTTTTAAAATGTAATTTTTTTAAAAACACGTTTTAAAATGTAAATAAAACTCACAAATACGTTTTAAAATTTAAATAAAAGTAAAAAAAATACTTTTCAAAACGTAAATAAAAGTCACTAACACGTTTTCATACGTATCGTTTAAAAATTCATTCGTTAAATCGAAGATCTTGAGTATAACAAATCTGAATGGAGAGCGTAACGAAATGTTTACAAAAGTTCTGAAAAACAGAAAGTTAAAACTCGAGCCGAGTTCGAATTGGAGATTTGGGGTTTGCGGTCGATCGCTCTACCACCCGACCACGCGAACTTGACATTGATGCTAGATTTATTCAAAGTATCCGCTGTGTATGGGGAACTTGCTAATCTGGAGACGATGGTGAGGTTGTCTACAACGTTGGTCTTGTTGTATGATTACTTATATACAGAGGCGTGGCGAGGGGGGGGGGGGGGAAACAAATTGAAAGGTTCAGGGGGGTTGCAAATGAAAGTTCGAGGGGGGGGGGGGAAGTTTGTCCCCGGGCGTCGCGGGAAGGGTCGCTACGCCTCTGCTTATATATGAACAATGCTTAGAATGTTTAGAACAAAGAATAATAATGCGCTTTTTGTTTTTCTATTGCAGCCTTAGTTATGTAATTTTTCCATTGCGCTTTTCATAAAACGTTCTTCTATCTTTTGCAATTTTTTAATACAATTAATAATGTGATTTTTTTTCAATTGCAGCTTTAGTTATGTTATTTTTCCATTGCGCTTTTCATAAAGCGTTCTATCTTTTGCAATTTTTAAATACAATTTTTCCATTGCGATTTTAATAGTATACTTTTTAAAGTTTTATCTATATAATGTTTCCATTGCGCCTTTAATAACGCGCTTTTTAAAAGCCTAGTTATATTTTTTTTCCATTGCGCCTTTAATAATGCGCTTTTTAAAAGTTCTAGTTATAATTTTTTTTCCGATTACGCTTTATCATATCTGGCAAATTACACAGACAATGCATTTTACGGTGCTAAAAAAACCTGGACAGTCCAATGCGGCATACAAAGCAAAGATTATGATGTGTGAGGAAGTAATCGGCTTAAAAAATCTGGCACAAATGTGGCGCAACAAAAAAAAATTACGCGCGACATCACACACGATATGTGCCAGGATTTTTAATCGATTTGTGCATTCGCCACTGTACCACGTGACAGACGTGATGAGCTGTGTCTATACCGACAATAAATACAGCAAGGGTGTCTTTGTGGTGAAGAAATACAAGAAGAGGGGGGGGGGGTAAAGTTGAGTGTGTGGGGGAGGGGTTGGAAGTCAGCTTTCTGCACGTACAGAGATGGGGGAAAAGGGGGGGGGGGGTAAATAACATTTTAGGAATAAAGAAATGTTTTAACAATAATTAAAAACGTCTGAATTGTAATTTGTAGTTGAAATTGTATTTAAAGTTGCCCACTGAAATATGACAAGAATGTAGTCACAAAGACAACGGCTTATAATTTAATTGTTTAATCAAACGTTTCAATTTTTTTTTGCTGACTAATACATGCAGTATACACGGGCTAAAACACTTGGTATACATGGGGCAATATACTGAGTATACATGGACCAATACACGAACTATACATGTGCTAATACATGCAGTATACACGGAGTATAAGCCTATATGGAGCAATATACCAATACAAGAACTATACGTGAGCTAATAACCGCAGTATTCATGGGCTAAAACAAAAAGTAAACATGAATCAATACACGGAAAGTTTACGAGCTAATACACGGAGTATATACTCAGATTATACTTGAATCATAAACATATTATAAATGGGTTAATACACTGATTAGACATGGGCAAATAAACGAAAAATGCATGGACTTAAATTTATCAAACAATGTCCATCTACCTATACTCGTTTGACCTTTTCTGTTTACCTTTGGGCTTCAGCAACTGATCAGTGCTCACTCAATAACCAGTATTTGTGTCACGTGACCGCAACTGACCAATGATCGCTTGACCATCCTTCTTGGCATTAGTATAGCACCGTCTTTCAAACTCGCTACTTTTCCGTGCAGTACTATTGATAAGACAAAGGTTGATTGTCACCACTTTTTGTAATACTTTCTCTCACCAACGCCCCCACACCTCTCTGAACCCCTCCCCCCACCCGACCACACACCACACTGAACCCCTCACCCGACCACACATCACACTGAACCCCCCCCCCCCACCCGACCACAAACCTCACTGACCCCCCCCCCCCCCACCCGACCACACACCTGCACTAACCATACATATATCGACGAAACTGACCACACCACTCACGAACACCACCAACACAACACCGCTATCACCTCTACTCCAATAACGTAACTAAACCACTATTACCCCCCACCAATATTTTGACCAATCGACTGAACATCAAACCTCCCCCTGATGCCTCACCCACCCCACTTTTACACCCCCCCCCCCCCCCCACCCTCTTATCACAAATAACAACGTCCATATTTCATCAGCTGTTTTTTTTTTCAACCGACGTTTAAACAATCTGACCCTAAAGTTAAGCAATCAACATTTAAACAAACTGACCATAAGAAGACACTCCTTACCCACCCCAACATGACATATGTTGTCTTTTTTAATCAGAGAATTAATTTTTAGTTTTTGTGTTAAGTAATGCGAAGGTTTTCAAAAGTACGAATCGATCAAATCTGTAATAAATATTAGGGACAGCGTGGTCGAACGGTAAAACCACGATCGTTAACCCTATGGTCTAGAGTTCGGATCTCGAGAAAATACAACGACTTTAATCAGATACCCACTCATTGGTAATTTGGAGTTTTTTTCTTTTTTCGTTTCTTTTAATACATTCAGTTTTTAAAGGCGTTTTTTAGACATTGTGTACAGCTCCTTCCTTGTATTTCATGTACACGAGAACAACAAATCTCCCACTTTCAAAAACTGACAACCACCGATTAGTTCTAAAAATAACTGACCACCACTGGCCATTATAGACCCCTCACCTATCAACTGATTTTAGCAAATCACTAGAAATTAATTAGGTTAACTAATATTAATTTAACTGACATCTTACTTTAACCACTCCCACTATTCATCCTATTAACTGACCACTACTGACCACCTCAACCAACCCCATCTCCAGCAACAGCCACCGCCCATTAATCTGACCAACTAATATTTACTTTAAATGACTACTCCCATTAACTAACCCATCTACGAATCCCTCCCATGACAACCCTCCCCCACCCATCAACTGACGACTACTGACCACTCACGCTAACCTACCCATTAACAGACTGACCACTCACACTAAACCCACCCATCAACTGACCACTACTGACCACTCCCACTAACCCACCCATCAACTAACCAGTACTGACCACTAACACTAGCCCACCCATCAAATGACCACTACTGACCACTCCCACTAACCCACCCATCAACTGACCACTCCCACTAACCCACCCATCAACTGACCACTACTGACCACTCCCACTAGCCCACCCATCAACTGACCACTCCCACTAACCCACCCATCAACTGACCACTCCCACTAACCCACCCATCAACTGACCACCCCCACTAACTGTGATGACGCAAGATTACGTTAGACATGTTTAGCAGATATAGGTTAGCAGAAACAGACTATAGGCCTAGTTGGTTGGTTAGAGAGACCAATGGGCGCACAGGACTGACCGGTCACGTGGGACGGTCAGCTGGCCACTGAAGCGTGGGCCACTGTTAGGCCGGGAGATGATGATTAGCTAGCGGGGGCAGAAGGTGTTAGGTTGTAGAATGGAGCAGACGTAGTTATGTAGAGACAGTTAGAATGTAGATAGTGGTAGGATTGGTCATGGAAGGGCGTGTTAGTAGAGTTAGTAATAGTAGTGGTAGTAGATATTATTTAACAGGCTAGTTAGATAGGACATTGATTTATAATTTTAATAAAGAACTTTGTATTTGGAACTTGAACTGTGTGTTATTGGATTCATTCGTTTCGCATCTTAAAAATCCCCACCCTCACAACTGGTGCAACAACAAGAACCTCCAAACAAAGATCTTTTCGTACCATCACACTAACCCACCCATCAACTGACCACTCCCACTAACCCACCCATCAACTGACCACTCCCACTAACCCACCCATCAACTGACCACTCCCACTAACCCACCCATCAACTGACCACTACTGACCACTCCCACTAACCCACCCATCAACTGACCACTCCCACTAACCCACCCATCAACTGACCACTACTGACCACTCCCACTAACCCACCCATCAACTGACCACTACTGACCACTCCCACTAACCCACCCATCAACTGACCACTACTGATCACTCCCACTAACCCACCCATCAACTGACCACCCCCACTAACCCACCCATCAACTGACCACTCACACTAACCCACCCATCAACTGACCACTACTGACCACTACCACTAACCCACCCATCAACTGACCACTCACACTAACCCAACCATCAACTGACCACTACTGACCACTCCCACTAACCCACCCATCAACTGACCACTCACACTAACCCACCCATCAACTGACCACTACTGACCACTACCACTAACCCACCCATCAACTGACCACTACTGACCACTCCCACTAACCAACCACTGAATTGACTACTCTTACTAACCCATCAACTGACCAACGCCCACTAATTTCACACGCCGAAGTCTCCTTACCAACCCCCACCCCTCTCTATGTCTCCCATGTATGAATACACGCCACCCCACCCCCGTACCCCGCTAGTTTGAGACCCGCTCCACCTAATCAATAAAGCTTACCTCAGCAGGCTGATCGTCGTATTACATCAACGGGGGGTGGGGAGGGCCGGGGGGGGGGTCATGAAGCAGAGCGGTACACACAACGTATTGTTTCGTTGTTTTAACATCGATATTTTTAAAAATTTCCTTGATAATAAAATGCACAATGTGGACACAAAAACTCGCCTAATCAGCGATGTTATTAATTGCCGAGTCAGTTAATCTACAGACTTAACGTACTGTTCCAACCCTTCGTATGTTTTCTTTTTTTTTTATACGTCTGTAACACGCAGAAAAGGAAAACATTGACTGCAGGAGTGGTTGGCATTTGTTTACCAAGTTTGCTTACCTGTACTTAACTGGTGTTAAGTTAAACATAGCAAGACAGGGAATGGCTAGATTAAAGCTGAAATAAATAATCCATAATCCACTATGGGTTATGAAAGATATATGTGAATGAATGAATTTAAAGGTTACTAGTTTATGAGTAAAAGTGAAGTCAAAATAAGTTTTAGTGGGGATTAAGAATGTAAATTTTAGGATAATTTTAACAGGAGAAGTAGAATGTAAATTTTAGGATAATTTTAACAGGAGAAGTAGGGGGTGTGGTGGATTATTTTTAATACAAGTTGTGGGGGGGGGGAGAAAACTTTTCCCCCAAATCTACTGCGTATATGCAGGACGTGTTAAGACGCTCCCTCAACATGCCTGGAGGATGAGGTGTATCGCAGGGGGGTGGGGGGGAGATTGGGGGTGGGGTCAGGAATTAGATTTGAAGTAAGATGTTTCTAGAGAGCTCGTCGATATGGCCACCAAGACACCTGGCCAGCCTGGCCAAAAGAGGAAGTCTGGCCATCAGACCAGTTCATTTGGCATCGGCGACTGGTCGCATTCAACAGGCGGGATCGATTCGTATTTATTATTGATACGTTTTTTTTTTATATATCCATTGATTTTTAGTTTGGCGATATTTGAGATACGATAAAGGCGTCGGGGGAGATTTTATCACGTAAGTCAGATTATTTATTTCGTTTCTTTTGTTATTTTTAGTTTTATTATTTTTAATGATTTTTTTTTAAATAAATGTACGGAATTTTTTTTAAATAACACATTAAAAAAAAAACTCTGTATGATTATAACTACAAAGTAGCATGAAGCAAAGCATTAATATTAGTCGCACGAATTAAATTAATTAAATCGCGAGGTGAATAAAGTAAACGAATTTATATTTTAAAGCGTTTATTTTTTTTACTAAAACGGTACGCTAGCGTTTTTACATAGCTGCTAGTTCAACACGTGGTTTTTCTCTATAAATGTCATGTAGGCTATTTGTATCTTACTTTAAATGTCATGTTGTTGAATTTTAGATGTCATGTTGGTTTTTTTTTCTTTAAATGTCATGTTGTTGTAAGTTAAATGTCATTGTTTTTTTCTTTTAATGTCATGTTGTTGTATGTTCAATGTCATGTTGTTGTTTATTTCTTTAAATGTCTTGTAGTTTTTTTTACTACAAACGGCAAGTAGTTGTCTCTCTTCAAATGTCATGTAGTCTAATCGCTCAATAAATTCAGGTGTATCTTACTTTAAATGTCATGTGGTCGAATCTCTTTTTAAATATCAGTTAGTTGTATCTTTTAAAATGTCATGTAGTTGTATCTTACTTTAAATGTCATGTGGTCGAATCTCTCTTTGAATGTCAAGTTGTCTTATTTCTTCAAGTGTCATGTTTTATTATTTTTTTAAGGTAAATGTAGTTGTATCTCTTTTTAAATGCCACATTTATGTATAAATGTCATATACTCTTAAAGTAAAGTACCTTTTCGAACCTTACGATCCATGTGGTAGAGTTCACCTGTTTCAGTGACGTCATCACATTATAGCGTGGTCAGCACTATGCCCAGCTGTCTTCCCCCCCCCCCCTCCCTCCAACCTGAGTCAGATAGTCATAAGAGCTGTGTGGAAGGGACTTGAACTCGAAATCGGAACTCGAGATTTTCAGGTTGCAGTCGTGCGCTCTATTTCCCGACCATGCCATATAGCTAACATAGGTAGCCTCAGAAAAACTACACGCTTTGTGATATAACTCTGATGTATTAGAGAATATTTTTTTTAAAATCCTAGTGTTCTTATTTTTTGTGAGTCAAGAAACGAAGGTATTTTAGATGCGATTTTAAGTTAGAGAGTATTGTCCTCCTCCCCCCCCCCATTCCGGAGAAAAAGGTCTGAAAGAAACACTGGTTATCGGGGTACGAAATAGTGAGACGGTGATTAACTTGGAATAACTTTGCTCCTTACATTGTTTATACTAAGACGTGTAAGATTGTAGCTACTTTTAGACTTTTGAGCTCTCACATTCTCGAGGGGAGGGGGCTTGCTATTATCTGTTGAAGTTTGAGTTGTTTTTTTTTTCATGATTAACAAAATATTTTTTTAATTGTTGAAATTCCATTAATAATAGTCACTGGGATCCTTGGCGTGGTCGAATGGTAGAGCGTTTGGCTGCTAGCCCGTAGGTCTCGAGTTCGGATCTCGTTTCGTACTTATGACTGTATGAAGTGCCAGCTCTTGTGGGTACCCGACTTCCATTGGGAACAATGATCCCTCTAAGGGGACAAGCTAGTGTGCAACGTGTATTTTGCGTGCGCGGTGTTCTAAAAGTCTTATACAAGGATATATCTATTTTACAACATGACTGCGCGGCAGGGAAAACTACTGCGCGGGCCGCGCAACCGCGCAGGTTAGAAGGAACATTGATTGGGAAAAGTAAAAGCGGCTGGGGATATATTGAACACACCATACCTTCATATGCCGAGGTCAAGAAACATGAACTCTACTTCCTCTGCACAATGGGTCCATCGCAGTGTTTTTTCCAGACTTTTTTCTCCGCGGGTGCACTTGAAATTTTCGGGGGGGGGGGGGGGGGGGGGGGAGCGGACAACAATTTCCGGGGGGGGGGGCGGACACTGTCAAAAGTATATATTTTCTATATAAATTCCATTTCGTTCGGGGGGGGGGGGGGGCGGTAGACTTTCTTCGGGGGGAAGGCAGTGCCTGGAAGAAACTCTGGTCCATAGATCTAAATGCAATCTTTACCTTTTTTTTTACATGGATCCTTAACCAACAGACAAGGGCCATTTAGTAGCTTACATGGGACGTTTAAGCAGTGGCTATAAGGGCTTAGGTAGTTGATTTTGGGGTCTTTAGTATGTTGATGGGGGAGCCTTTGGTAGCTCTCATGGGGCCCTTTAGAAGGGGCTTTGGGGGGGGGAGCTCTTATGTAGCCCTATTGTCTTGGTAGGGAGGACTTTTAACAGTAGACCCTTTAGAAGTTGGTAGGGGAACTTTTAAAGGGGGGCATTTAACAGTGGTATTATTCCCTCTATGCTGCGCGGTTGCGCGGCCGCGCAGTAGTTTTGGACCTGCCGCGCAGTTATCTTGTAAAATACAAATATCCTTATATCATACTTATAACATATAGAACACCGCGCACACAAAATACATGTTGTACATTAACTTCTCTCCCCTTAGAAGGATCGTTGCCCTTTTGCATTTGGGGGACTTTTAACATTGGACTTATAGCTAATGGTAAAGTTCCCTTTTCAAACCTGACGGTCTATAAGGCAAGTGAAGTAGAGTTCACTTGTTTCTGTGACCTCGGCATATGAAGAGATAGTGTGGTCAGCACTATGCCCAGCCGCCCTTTACTTAGGTACCCATCAGAGTTGAGTGGACTCAGGGACTTGAACTCGAGACTTACGGGATAGCAGTCCAGCTCTCTACCGCTAGATCACTCCGTTACATATAGCTAATAGCCCTTTGGCAGTTGGCAGTTGGTAGGGAAAATTTAAACAGCGGGCCCTTTAGCAGTTAGCAGCCCTGGGGTGTGGGAGGGGGGGGGGGTAGAAGCTGACATTAACCTACATTCGAAACAATTCAAACAGACGTTCTACGAACGTGACCGGCGAGTTCGTTCTTTCCTCACACTCTTCGTGTTACCCGAGGGGTTGGGGAGGGGGGAGGAGAGGGGTTGGGAGGAGAGGGGGTGGGAGGAGAGGTTTGAGTGGATAGGGGAAGAGAGGGAGGAGAGGGGGGAGGAGGAGGAGAGAAAAAGACATTGTCATAAAACTCGAGTTGCCGTGTAACGCCATTTATCTGTTTGGATATTTGAGTATAAATTTAATGGCATCCATGTTATCCATAATGTTAACATAATCCCAATCTAACCTGTTTGGTTATAAACCTAACCTGATGGTGTCCATGGTATTTAAAATAAATATAACATTTGACTCATATTCCTCATATATTATATATATATATATACATACATATATATATATATATATATATATATATATATATATATATATATATATATATATGTGTATATATATATATATATATATATATGTGTGTATATATATATATATATATATATATATATATATATATATATATATATATATATATATATATATATATATATATATATATATATATATATATATATATATATATATATATATATATATATATATATATATATGTATGTATGTATATATATATATATAACGCACCCATCAACCAACCACTTCCGGATATCGGAGGTCACGGAAAAAAATAAAAGTAATCTAAGTATGAGATTTTATACTTATATATACATTTGCGTCTGCCTAACTAAAACAGTACTCACGTTATCTAATTCCCGCGGGAATACAGTAAAGTGCCATTTCCGGTTACCGGAATGCGGTTAAAAGTTCATAGAAAATTACAAATTTGATATAACACAGATGAATAAAATTTCGTCATAATTACTGAAACGTTCGTCAAGTTATCGTGTTTAAATAAACAAACACACACACACACACACAGATCACACACACACAAAAGACAGACTGGAGAGCAAAATGTTTTCAAACTTGATGTGCAAAACGTCGAGATTAAATTATCAAAATCTTGAATTTCATTTCTTGTACGATTCGACTAAGTCCTCTATACTCCGTATACGATAAAGTATGGTGGTGTGAAACGGCAAAAACTGTTTAAAAATCTCTTGATTTTTTATTGCACGATTACAATACTAGATCTATACTCTGTGTACTAGCAAGGGGTCATCCATAAATGACGTCACACTCGTAGGGGGGAGGGGGGTCTGTAATTTTGTGACGATGTGTGATGAGGGAGAGGAGGGGGGGGGGGGTTCAGATGTTGCGACGTCACATTTTTGCATTATAAAAAAGCAATGTTAGAAAACGAATTTTAGCCGTTATTTTGCGGTTTAGATAACTGTTTTAATAAATTGTAATAGTTTAGACAAGATTTTGGAAAAATATCGATGTTTAAAAAAAAATTCAACTGCAATTTTGAGGGGAGTTGTAGGTTGAGGTGTGACGTCATTTTAGTGGGGGGGGGGGGTCTGGCTTTTTGTGACGACTTGTGACGGAGGGGAGGGGGGGGGAGGTAAAAATCGTCAAAAAAAAGCGTGACGTCATTTATGGATGACCCCCAAGTAAAAACCAACAAAGAAAATTCAACAGAAATAATAATTAGAAATTAAGTCCTGTGTCTTTAATAAAGTCCCTTAACACCTAATCAATGTGCTTTAAATATATTATGATTGTCTGTACATTACTCCTTAGATATAATTTATTTCGTCAATTTTAAATCACCAAAACTATTTCAAAGATTGAAATGTAACTAAAATTGAAGTGATATTTTTATAATCTTTTTTAAAAAACTGTATCACATTAAACATATCTGGCCATTTAAAAATAGATTGGCCGTGATGTTCCGGGGTCTCCGTGGTCGGGTCGGTAAAGCTAATGGTTGCTGAACCGAAAAGTCCCGCGTTCGATCCCTCGGGGCAGATGAGGCTCCCTAACGCCTCCAACTAGGAGATATATCAAAACACTTGGATAAATAATGTTTAAACACTTGCAGCAGGCTGAAATCGGAGTCAAATATCTATATGGCGAATAATAAGTTGACACGTAATCTTCTTCTTCGTTCTTAATTTCTATTTTTGGGAGGGATCGAGCCTTATCTGCCAGAGTGTTTGAATTCGAGACTTTTTTCAAATTTATCAACCATGAGCTTGACCGACTCGACCATGCTTCCATCACAATTAAGGATACGTGTCAACTGGTTATGCGCCATTGAGGCCATTGACTCCGATTTCAGCCTGCTTTTCTTTATGAACTTGCTTCCATAGCCTTTGTCCAACCAAGAACAAACTACAAGGCAGCAGTTGTTTGATTTTGGAGGTGTCTCTCCTAGAAGAGTGGCTGTCCCCAGCTAACGAGCCTCATCTGCCCGAGGTTTCGAACTGGAGACTTTTCGATTTAGCAACCATCAGCTTTACCGACTCGACCACGCCAACACGTAATGCTTAAGTGTGTTGGAGGAAAGCCTTTCTAACATTACAAAGAAAATGATTTCGACCTAAATTGACCAATATATTAAATGAAATGGTCAATATAGCATACAGTATTAATTGGTCTCTATTAAATGTTTATAGATTGAGTTTATTTTTTATTTTTTTATACAGCCATCAAGGGTACGAGATTAATTGGACAAGTTTCAAAATTAGCAACTTCATATCAAGGTCATGTCAAGGTCAAATCAAGTTCTCAACTAAAATAAGAATTGAATGTCAAATTTGAAACTAAAATAAAATAACAAGTTAACGTCAAATGTTATCCAAGCCAACTATTATTCGCATCGCGTCTTTGTCAAGTTTCAGAGTCATTCCTTCAAGACTCTCAAGTTTCAGTCCGCCAAGACTCTGTCAAGTTTCAGTCTGTCAAGTTTCAGTCCGTTAAGATTCTGTCAAGTTTCAGTCCGTCAAGTTTCAGTCCGTCAAGTTTCAGTCCGTCAAGACTCTGTCAAGTTTCAGTCCGTCAAGTTTTAGTCCGTCAAGATTCTGTCAAGTTTCAGTTCGTAAAGACTCTGTCAAGTTTCATTCCGTCAAGATTCTGTCAAGTTTCAGTCCGTCAAGATTCTGTCAAGTTTCAGTTCGTCAAGACTCTGTCAAGTTTCAGTCCGTCAAGATTCTGTCAAGTTTCAGTCAGCCAAGACTCTGTCAAGTTTCAGTCCGTCAAGATTCTGTCAAGTTTCAGTCAGCCAAGACTCTGTCAAGTTTCAGTCCGTCAAGTTTCAGTCCGTCAAGTTTCAGTCCGTCAAGACTCTGTCAAGTTTCAGTCTGTCAAGGTTTAGTCTGTCAAGACACTGTCAAGTTTCAGTCCGTCAAGACTCCGTCAAGTTTCAGTCCGTCAAGTTTCAGTCCGTCAAGTTTCAGTCCGTCAAGACTCTGTCAAGTTTCAGTCTGTCAAGGTTTAGTCTGTCAAGACACTGTCAAGTTTCAGTCCGTCAAGACTCCGTCAAGTTTCAGTCCGTCAAGTTTCAGTCCGTCAAGTCTCAGTCCGTCAAGTTTCAGTCCGTCAAGACTCTGTCAAGTTTCAGTCTGTCAAGGTTTAGTCTGTCAAGACACTGTCAAGTTTCAGTCCGTCAAGACTCCGTCAAGTTTCAGTCCGTCAAGTTTCAGTCCGTCAAGTTTCAGTCCGTCAAGACTCTGTCAAGTTTCAGTCCGTCAAGTTTCAGTCCGTCAAGACTCTGTCAAGTTTCAGTCTGTCAAGGTTTAGTCTGTCAAGACACTGTCAAGTTTCAGTCCGTCAAGACTCCGTCAAGTTTCAGTCCGTCAAGTTTCAGTCCGTCAAGTTTCAGTCCGTCAAGACTCTGTCAAGTTTCAGTCCGTCAAGTTTCAGTCCGTCAAGACTCTGTCAAGTTTCAGCCCACACTGAGAGGCGTCAAAACGTGGTCAAGTTTGAGTCGTCGCATTATGCCAGTGACGCCCCTGCCCTCAGCGGCGAATGGGAAGGAGGGAGCGGCCTGTCGTCTGCTCACCCGTCATGTCCGGACCAACAGCCACCGAAAGCACGTGCTTACCGGCGTGCGCTCGCGCTGCATGGCCGGACACTTCCTCTGGGAGTATGACCATATATGGTAAGAGGTACGTGCGCGTTTGTTATTATAATTTTTTTTAGGAGGAAGGGGTGGGGGAATTTTTTTATGTGCAATAAATCTAAATATAACACTCGTAAGGAAAGTTAGATTTTTCTTGAATACATTTTTACTTGAATACATTTCTACTTTGAATAATTCCGTGTATTTTATTTAGACTCTATTGAGTGTGTCCTTTACTTAAAATAAAAGTAAACAAACACTTTTTTTTAAATTTTACTTTATTTTTTATCCTACTTGATAAGTTAGTTTTCAAATTAAAAAGATCAACAGCGATTGGCTGAAACTAAGAAAACCGTTAAGCAACTCGCAGATAATTGCTTTATTTAAATGTATTCGATAAAACATTTGTTAAAGCTTCATATCTATCGTTAAACGGAAAAATACTTTATTTATTAATATAGATCTAAGTAGAGTACAAGATAAGTAGGGATAAAACATAATTTTATAACAGTCAAGGTTGCGCATGCGTGCGCATAACTACAAAAATCACGGTCCTAACCTAGCCTCGATTTGGGTAAATTTAACCAGTGTATAAACTACAATGTCTTAAATGTTGTTATGAAAGTGCTAATGTTAGATCAATCTCTCTCCACATGTCTGAACCCTGCAGCACCCTACCCCCCGGGCGTGGCAGACCTACCCACCTCACCCCCACCGTCGTGGACGGACTACCCACCACCACACACCCACCCCCTGCTATGGCCGGTCTACATTCATCTGATATTTCAAAAAAAAAAAAAATCAGCCCGCCATGTCTAATCGCCGGCCGGTCACGTGATCCACTCACCGGCTTTTTTTTTTTGTCTTTGTTTTTACACTCGTGAAAATTATCACCAGGCGGGGGGATGTAGACCAACAATGAACGAACCACGTGACAACCGTATGTATACAACATCCGTGTGTTTATTTCTAAGGTGTTATTTGTGGATATCTTTAACACCTCGTGTCTCCCTCAAGAACAAAAAAGTTAACAGTGCCGGTTTAAACTGCCGGTTTAAAGTGCCGGTTTAACATAAGCTATTCTATGGGAGGTGACATCGAGTTAGCATAAATTACTGATGGTCAAGGTCAAGGGTAGCTGCACTAAAAAAGTAAGAGCGTTGAGGTTGGATGTAAAAAAAACGACTGGTGAGTACTCACTAATTCACGTGTTTTTTTGTGTGTGGGTATAAGTGTTGATAGTTTTGGTAGATCAAGTTTTTAAAAGTGCTAAAATATTGATAGTTTTTGTTTATAAATCAAGTTTTTAAAATGTGGTTAATTTGTGATACGATACAATAGATCATGAGTTAAATTATTAAAAGTGTTGATAAATCAAGTTTTGTGGAAAAGTTTTAAAATATTGATAGTGTTGATAAATCAAGTTTTGTGGAAAAGTGTTAAAATATTGATAGTGTTAACATATCAAGGTTTTGAAAAGGTGTTAAAATGTTGAAAGCTTTATTCGATCAATCTTGAATTGTTGATAGTTTACAATAGAACTTGTGTTTATAAGTTTTAAGAAAGTGAGTTTTGTTATATCAAGTTTTTGAAAAAGTGTTGGAATATTGAAAGTTTTATTAGATCAATATTGAATTGATGATAGTTTACAATAGAATATATGTTTATAGGATTCAAGATATTGCGTTTTGTTATTTCAAGTTTTTGGAAAAGTATTGGAATATTGAAAGTTTCATTAGATCAATCTTTTAATTTATTTAAATTTGTGACAGTGTACAATAGAACATGAGTTTATAGGTGTTAACATGTTGATAAATCAGGTTTTGTGAAAAAGTGTTAAAATATTAATAAATAATAAATGATTCTACTAAATTGTTTAAAGGTGTTAAAACATGGATAGTATTGATAAATCAAGGTTTTGAAAAAGGCGTTAAAATATTGAAAACTTAAATAGATTAATTTTTAATTGAAATTAATTAATGATAATTTACAACAGAACGTGTGTTTTAAGGTGCTAAATAATGATAATTATGGTAGCTCTGGGTTTATTTTAAAGGTGTTAATTAAATTAAGCAAAGATGCAATTAATTTTAAAAGTATGCAAATATTTTTCAAAAATTGTTTAAAACTCGCCAATTTAAGTTTAACAGGAGCAAGACTTTGCAGAAGTGTATAGATCTATTTATAGTTTTAGTGGATTCCGTTGCTGCAAGTGTTAAAATGTTCTAAGCTTTCCGAGTTATAGAGGTGTCTGAATATCGATACTTTTACTATATCAATATTAAACGCGTTTATGTATTGATAAGTTATCAAAGATCTTTTTACCGGTGTTTAAATATTGAATGCTGATAAACGATCAACTTATTATAGTTGTTAACGTATGATAAATTTATATTTCTAATTGAATGCTGATGAAATATCAACATTTTATAAGTGTTTGAAGTTTGATAATTTATATTTCTAACTATTTATAATGAACAATAGACATTCTGCTTGATGTGGGGTTTTTTTTAATTTCAAAATATTTATGGCTTTCTCTTCTATTTAAAGTTATTTCTACATTCTTTTAACTATTAGTATATGGGCTAGATTTCTTGTAGACCTACGTTTGTGTTGGGATATAGAATGTTACAGCTTAAAGAGTAAAGTCGAATACATCGATATTTTATTAACTGTTTAACGTAGCAATAGCTTAAATATATGTTTCTAGAAATTGTTCATTGGAAATAGATCAAGACGTTTTCTTAAAACTTGATAATAAAAGACAGATGTAGTCTTTATAGAAATGAGCTTTTAACTTTTAGTGAGTCGGGTACCCATTAGAGCTGGGTGGACTCAGGAACGTTTCAGTGATTTGAACCCGGGTTCGAACTCGAGAATTTCGAATTGCAGCCTGGCTCTGTAACGCTAGACCACGCCGTAATTTTTAGTATAACAATCTTTAATTGATGTGATAGTGTGATACTTTAATCATGAGCGGTAGTGTGTTGATAGTTGAAGTGTTTTGCTTGTTTATTTGATAAAAACTGAATGGTGGTGTTTGGGAGATGTTCGCGTGATGTTGGTTTTAAAGATTCTGAAAATAAAATTCTTTACTTACCGAAGTCTCTCTCTCTCTCTCTCTCTCTTCTCTCTCTCTCTGTCTACTCCCTCTTCAATACACTCTCTCTACTTCCCATTATCTCTTACCCTTTCTTCCTCACCCCTCTCTCGTACCCTCTCTATTACCCTCCCGCCTCTCTTACACTCGCTATTACTCTCTTTATTCCCCTCTTTTTCTGTATCTATCCTATTATCTATATTTTTATTTTTATTTTGCTTATTTCTCCAAGATATATTTCTTTCAATTTGTTGGAAACATTAAACTTAAACTAGAAAAAAAAGAACGCATATTTAGTTTCGAATTTAGGTGTATTTACTAAGCTATTAGATGTTTAATTGGTTAGGATTAGGGTCATCTCTATTTCTCCAAAAACAAATTAAAACACAAGAATTCAATTGTAAAGCCATTTCTCCAATGGTACAACTAAATGTCGTCTTGATTGGAAATTAAATGAAACGTGTCTATTATTTTAATATCTGTATATAACTTTTCGTTGCAACGGATCGTCGCGTTAAAATCTGCAACTTTGAGAGCCAGTCAATTTAAATCCCCCCCCCCCCGAATTCCCCCAACCCCCGAAGAAAGTCTACCCCCCTCCCTCTTCCCCCGAACGAAATGGAATTCACATAGAAAAAAATAAACTTTAACCAGTGTCCGCCCCCTCCCCCCTCCCCCCGTATAATATCAAGTGCCCCCTCCCCCGGAGAAAAAAGTCTGGAAGAAACACCCCCCCTCTCTCTCCCTCCGTCCCCATACACACGCGCATCGCCCTAGTTGTTGCTGGTAAGCAGACTATTAAGGGAATAAGATCAAATCAACTCATTTTAAAATTAACTTTTCTTATTGCCTGTGGTTATATTGACGAGTACGATAAATTAATTGTTTGGTTTAAACCACATGATTGCTTACTGTACTTAAGATCCAGAGTAGTCACAGAGCAGCATACCCCGTGGGGGAGGGGGGATTTAGCCACCCTTCCCACCCCCCCCCCCCCCGTATATGTGGACATTATCTGCCTCTGTGTCACCTGCCCCATTAACTGTATGGTTTAAACAGGGTATTTTACGGCGCCCACTATGTCAATGACAGTATGTGACATTAAACATGTTAGTGGCAATATGTGACATCTAACTTGTCAGTGACAATATGTGACATTCACCATGTTAGTGACAGTATGTGACATCAAACTTGTTAGTGACAATATGTGACATTCACCATGTCAATGACTATTTTTGGCATTCGCCATGTCAGTAGCAATATGTGACATTCACCCTGTCAATGACAATATGTGACATTCACCATGTCAATGACAATATGTGACATTCGCCATGTCAATGACAATATGCGACATTCACACAAACATGCTGACTTCAGAAATAGACATGTTCCACATTAGGAAAAATAATGTACTAATTCTTGAAGCAATAGCTAAATTAAAGTACACCATCATACGTCATTGTCTATATTTTAATTTGGTCCATCATAATACACCTTCATCCATCATAGTTCATCTAGTTCCATCATAGTTCATTTTAGTCCATCACATTTCATCTTGGTCATAGTTCATCTTGGTCCATCATAGTTCATCTTGGTCCATCATAGTTCATCTTGGTCGATCATAGTTCATCTTGGTCATAGTTCATCTTGGTCTATCATAGTTCATCTTGGTCCATCATAGTTCATCTTGGTCATAGTTCATTTTGGTCCATCATAGTTCATCTTGGTCCATCATAGTTCATCTTGGTCCATCATAGTTCATCTTGGTCCATCATAGTTCATCTTGGTCATAATTCATCTTGGTCCATCATAGTTCATCTTGGTCCATCATAATTTACATTCGTCTATCATAGTTTATGTTGGTCCATCATAGTTAATTTTGACCCCATTATTCTTCATCTTGCTCCATAATAGTTCATTATTTTGGTCAATTATGCTCCATCTTGTTCATAGTTTATCTTGGCCCGTCATAGGGTCAACCATATATCTGTCCAGTACAATACAGAGATGAATGACGTTCCAGATTCAATTTATATTTCTGAATTTTTTAGGCCATTACCTCACCAAAAAGTGTCTTATCTCCCTAAACACATCACCATTAATAATATTTCATCACATAAACCATCACAGCAAACACTTCACCACTAAACACCTCACCACTAAACACCTCACCACTAACCACCTCACCACTAAACACCTCACCCCCTAACCACCTCACCCCCTAACCACCTCACCCCCTAATCACCTCACCCCCTAACCACCTCACCCCCTAATCACCTCACCCCCTAACCACCTCACCCCCTAATCACCTCACCCCCTAACCACCTCACCCCCTAATCACCTCACCCCCTAACCACCTCACCCCCTAATCACCTCACCCCCTAACCACCTCACCCCCTAATCACCTCACCCCCTAACCACCTCACCCCCTAATCACCTCACCCCCTAACCACCTCACCCCCTAATCACCTCACCCCCTAACCACCTCACCCCCTAATCACCTCACCCCCTAACCACCTCACCCCCTAATCACCTCACCCCCTAACCACCTCACCCCCTAATCACCTCACCCCCTAATCACCTCACCCCCTAACCACCTCACCCCCTAATCACCTCACCCCCTAATCACCTCACCCCCTAACCACCTCACCCCCTAATCACCTCACCCCCTAACCACCTCACCCCCTAATCACCTCACCCCCTAACCACCTCACCCCCTAATCACCTCACCCCCTAATCACCTCACCCCCTAACCACCTCACCCCCTAATCACCTCACCCCCTAATCACCTCACCCCCTAACCACCTCACCCCCTAACCACCTCACCCCCTAATCACCTCACCCCCTAACCACCTCACCCCCTAATCACCTCACCCCCTAACCACCTCACCCCCTAACCACCTCACCCCCTAATCACCTCACCCCCTAACCACCTCACCCCCTAATCACCTCACCCCCTAACCACCTCACCACCATTACATCACGAGCCCTGCCACCACCCTAACCACCTCACCCCCTAATCACCTCACCCCCTAACCACCTCACCCCCTAACCACCTCACCCCCTAATCACCTCACCCCCTAACCACCTCACCACCATTACATCACGAGCCCTGCCACCACCCTAACCACCTCAGTACTAACCACCTCACCCCCTAACCACCTCACCCCTAAACACCTCACGACCCCCTAACCACCTAACCACTAAACACCTCACCACTAAACACCTCACCACTAACCACCTCACCCCCTAACCACCTTACCACTAAACACCTCACCACTAAACACCTCACCACTAACCACCTCACCCCCTAACCACCTCACCACTAAACACCTCACCACCATTACTCCACGAGCCCTCCCTCCACCCTAACCACCTCACCACTAAACACCTCACCACCATTACTCCACGAGCCCTCCCTCCACCCTAACCACCTCACCACTAACTCACCTAGCCCCTGCTAAGATTTATCAACCAAACAACTATGTTACAGTTTTTCAACAGCAGATATCTGTATACAATATTCAGTCTGTTGAGGGGGTGGGGGGGGGGGGGAGAGAGACACACACATGATTAATTTCCAATTTTCCTCTATCCCACTCATTATCCCCCCCCCCCACCCTACCCCACCCCCAAACCTACCCAGCCGATCCTTCCTTTTGTCCCTCCGCTACCCAATGCCAATGCTCAGTGCGACCACTGCCCTTGTTTCCTGATAACCTAATTAATCAATCACCCGCATCGATTTAATCAGGGAGACTGTAGCTGGGGCAGACCTTGACCTCATTAAAACAGAAGCTCAATCATTTCATTTTTATTTTAATTTTTTTACCTTTTTAAAATTTACTTTTTTTATACAGTGAAAAGCAAATCAGCGAAGCGTGAAAAAAAAAGATTTTAAAAAAATGTAAATAAACAGTAGCCAGCCATTTCCGATAACTCTTATCGACAAAAACAATGGGTTATCTTTCCCTAGGCGTCAGCATAGCGTCGAGCCTAGGGGGGATTGGCCGGGATGACAGCATCAAATAGGGATCCGATTGGTACGCGCGCAAAACATGAACTAGTACCCTATTAATAGTAACGGCTTTAGCTAACGTAACAAGTAAAAATAGCGGCCAACCTGAGCACCCCCGTGTGGCGGGGGGAACTTGGTATCGCCGTGTCGCCACGAGCGGCTGTGTCTGCGGCGAGTGCGCTGGCTGACTCACGAGTGCCAGTGCTTTCGGACCCACTGCGCCACGTGTTCTTGTTACTTTATTATTTACTGTAAACACACCTTTGGCTGGTTAACCAAAATACCCAACACATCTCAAATATCCCTAAAAAAAAACAAGTATTAAAAAACGTTTTTTTTTAATCTTTATAAACTTTTATTAAATATGTTTACCTATTTTCGTGACAAAAATATGATTTTTAATAAAAATGTTTGCCCCAAAACAAAAGGTAAAATTTCGAAAAGTTTACGGTAAATTATTTACCTTTCTGTATTGACTCGTCAGACCTGGAATCAATCGGACAAGTCTGGAGACCTTGACCTCGTTGTTCCACCCGTAACTACATAACAACCTACCCAAACGCAGTCGACCGTTACTGGCCCAGACGGTGTATTTTTGGGGATGAGGGATATAAAAAAAAAAAGACGAGAGTTGCGGGACTTTTTTTTTCTTCTCCTTCCTGATTAAAATTTTCATAGTTGCTTCCCTTGGCTCGGTGACTTGTTTGGCGTGTTTGGGTCCGAGGCTAGTTTTTTTTTTTTATACTGTGTGTGACTTGCTTCAGTGAGGTTAGCGTCGAGCTTATCGGCTGCTGTCCAGTATCGTCTGCTAGCAGTTGTTGACGGAGTTCGTTACTACACGTAAGTTGGTCTGTTTTGTTTACATTCTACAGTAACAAAAAATGTGTCTTTATTACAATTTTGAC
Organism: Physella acuta; assembly: GCF_028476545.2. NCBI lineage: Eukaryota > Metazoa > Mollusca > Gastropoda > Physidae > Physella > Physella acuta. Next base: position 26,354 of record NW_026733842.1, on the reverse strand, counting down.
AAAAACTTTTTCATAGTGCAATTTTGAAAGATTGCATTGTAATTCTTGGTACTGAAATTGTATTAATTAAAATGTAAACAATCATAGGCTGATTGACGATTGCTAGAATCTAGATGATATTTTTTTACAGTGCATATATAGAACAATAAACTTGAGGTCTAGATCTAAATCTAGATTTAGTTGGAGCTAGTAGCCAGCAAAATACATGAAAACCATGAGTCTTTTATACCGCTCATTTCGCTAATTCTCATTTCTAATTTCTATAACTGTACGTTGTGACATATGACATATACTAGGTAGGCCTATAGCGTTCTATACTTTCATAGTGGCATAGTTTACTCAACGAATATAAACAATAACAAGTAAAGGGGTGTGAACGCAATACCTTAAACACACACACACACACACACACACATATATATATATATATATATATATATATATATATATATATATATATATATATATATATATATATATATACATGTGTATATAAATGAGGCCTATATATATATATATATATATATATATATATATATATATATATATATATATATATATATATATATATATATAAACCAATATATGCCCATATATATATATATATAGTTTACTCAACGAATATAAACAATAACAAGTAAAGGGGTGTGAACGCAATACCTTAAACACACACACACACACACACACACACACACACACACACACACACATATATATATATATATATATATATATATATATATATATATATATATATATATATATATATATATATATATATATATATATATATATATATATATATATATATATACATGTGTATATAAATGAGGCCTATATATATATATATATATATATATATATATATATATATATATATATATATATATATATATATATATAAACCAATTTATGCCCATATATATATATATATATATATATATATATATATATATATATATATATATATATATATATATATATATATATATATATATATATCTGTGTGTGTGTGTATAAATGTGAGTGGGCCACGGGAAAGAAAAAATAAAGATTTTTGTAGAAAGAAAAACCTACGTGTGTACTACAATTATTTGAATCTTTGTGTGTATACCAATAGTTTGAATATATACGTGTATTGCAATATTTTAAACCTACGCGTGTATTAAGATATATCAAAGGTCCGTGTGTATTACGATATTTTAAATATACGCGTGTATTACAATATTTTTAACCAAGCGTGTATTGCAATATTTTAAATTCCGGCTTTAGTCTTTTGTTACCTCCCTTACCCCTACATTCGTCGTTGACACTTCGTCGCGTTAGTTGTTAGTTGTAATACAACTTTGCACCTTGTTTGAGCTCGGTCACAACTTAACAACATTTTTAGAAGGGGTTTGGAGTTAGATTTGAAAGAAAATTTTAATTTAAATAAAAAAATAGCGTGCAGTTAAAATAAACCTTCTCGGTTATTTTAAAAGTGTGGGGTCAAGTTCTGTGTGGAGACCGAGGCACAATTGCTGTTTATTGCGCTAGCCGTAGACAATCAATTCTGAAGTCTCTGTGTAGCATATCTACTGTTCGGAGACTAGCGAACTGTGTGTAGAATCCTGAGGAGTTTTTTTTTTTTATTTTTTTTACGTTATGCATTCGATAGTTCTGCTGGGATAGGGAGAAAGGGGGGTGGGGTGGGTGGAGTGAAATTGTCGCAGTGGTCAGTTTTAAGACTTTTTGTAGGCTGTGGGTAGTGGTACTAGTAGTAGGTTGTTGTTGTTGTTTTTTCTTTTTTAAATTGCCTTAATTAAATACGTAATTTACAGGGTCAGTTTGCTTTGCCGAGTTTGCTTTAGTATTACAGTTTTCATCATTGGCTTGTGAGGACTGGTACAGATTTACAATAGAAATACTTCGTTTATTGAAAATGGTTTAGTTATACAAAACTTCTAATTTCAATTTATTATTACAAAACTGAATATTAAAATATATTTTGACGGTACTTTAGTTTTCTGTGACGAGTTGGTGGGGGGGGGGGGTAGTCGGAGGGAGAATCCAAAGAATAATATTTTTTATTTATTTATTTATTTATTTATTTTATTCTTTTATTTTTATTTTTCGCCTCAGACACGTCAAAGAAAAATATTTTTTAATAATAGTTTAGTCATCTATTGTGTACGTTATAGCAAATTCTAATTATGCACCCTCGTACTTATTCACCAAAAGTATTGCCATTAATAATGGTTTGAGTAAGTAGAATACAACGACATTAATAAGGTAAATATTTTTTTTTATTTACAATAAAACAAATATTCACACTGATTAATGAATTTTTAAAAACTTTTTATTAAAAATTTTCGCAAAAGCCATTTTCACTCTGCTCCACACTCAAGTCGAGACGAGTTGTCTAGCAAAGAAAATAAACCGGGTTGCTTCCCTTGAAATGTTAGCCGTGAAAATTTTCCTGTTAAAAAAAGCAACACATCAACTAAGAAGATTTAAATGAATAAGGGAAACAACTTTAGACTAAGTAAGAACACACATTGATATTCATTTAATATTAATATTATACCCCATTTTCTTTTCAAAACTGCTTAAATTTAAGCTTTTATTTTTTAATTAAAAAATACGTTTTTTTTTTTTAAAAATAATATCAATTATTTTAATAGTTTTGGCTTATCAGCTTACATTTTAATTATCTCACACAACGTGCCTGTGTAAATGTATCTACAACTATGTTCATGTCCATTTGCTTTCATCATGTGTCTGTGAGGGTGAATCGTAGGTTAGTTAAGGACTCAACATAGACATATTATAGAGAAATATTACTATTGTAAATGTGTATCAGTCCTCACCACAAGCCGGTGATGAAAAATGAAATACTAAAGCGAACACACAACTGAGGTTGTAAATAACATGTCTAAGGCGAAATAAAATAAAAAAAGACATATTATAGACATACGATCAGCATAAGTACATTGAAAACAGACGCGTTGGAAGACTTCACAGCAGAAGTGTTATATTACACAGAAATTAGACAGCTCATAGACACAATGTAGACAGCTTAGACACAATATAGACAGCTTATAGACACAATGTAGGCAGCTTATAGACACAATGTAGACAGCTTATAGACACATGACAGCTTATAGACACAACGTAGACAGCTTATAGATAACGTCGACAGCTTATAGACACAATGTAGACAGCTTATAGACACAATATAGACAGCTTATAGATAATGTAGGCAGCTTATAGACACAATATAGACAGCTTATAGACATAATGTAGACAGCTTATAGACACAATGTAGACAGCTTAAAGACACAATGTAGACAACTTATAGACACAATGTAGACAGCTTATAGACACAATGTAGACAGCTTATAGACACATGACAGCTTATAGACATAATGTAGACAGCTTAAAGACACAATGTAGACAGCTTATAGACACAATGTAGACAGCTATAGATACTATGTAGATAGCTAATAGACAATGTCGACAGCTTATAGACACAATATAGACAGCTTATAGACACAATGTAGACAGCTTATAGACAATGTCGACAGCTTATAGACACAATGTAGACAGCTTATAGACATAATGTAGACATTCCATAGAGACGATTTATCCTCTATAATGTATTAATATGTGTTTAGTATTGTGTTATTTCAGGGTTTTATATTAATGTGTCACTGTTAATGATGTGTTTTGTACTGTACTAATTATGGCGTTTAGTAGTTGTTAGCAGTACATAAATTAGTATTTTATACCTCGATTAATAAGGCGGCGAACGGATTCTTTTGACGTTTTATGATGTAAAAATGTTTTATAAGATGTTTGTAATGTTTTACGACGTGTTGTGTTAGATGTTTGTGATATTTTAGTCGTAGTTTATTTCACGTTTTGTATGATATTTTTCATGTTTTATTAGATGTTTGAAAATGTTTTAGTTGTGTTTTTATGTGCATTTCTTTGTGCATTTCTTTATGTGTATTTAGGATGTTTTAAGTCATGTATTATGTGTATTTCTATGATGTTTTAAGTCTTGTTTTATGTGTATTTGTATGATGTTTTAAGTCATGTTTTTATGTGTATTTCTATGATGTTTTAAGTCTTGTTTTATGTGTATTTGTATGATGTTTTAAGTCATGTATTATGTGTATTTCTATGATGTTTTAAGTCTTGTTTTATGTGTATTTGTATGATGTTTTAAGTCATGTTTTTATGTGTATTTCTAGGATGTTTCAAGTCATGTTTTTATGTGTATTTCTATAATGTTTTAAGTCATGTTTTTATGTGTATTTCTATAATGTTTTAAGTCATGTTTTTATGTGTATTTCTATAATGTTTTAAGTCATGTTTTTATGTGTATTTCTCTGGTGTTTTAAGTCATGTTTTAAGTGTATTTCTAGGATGTTTTAAGTCGTACTTTGCGAGTTTAGGCTTCTGTGAATTCTGAACATCAAAATTATAACTTGCGCTTTGTGTGATATAGTTATATTATAGTTATATAAATATATAACATGGTTGTATATTGTATAACTAAATGTTAGTTACAGTTATATTTTGTATTGAGTTATAGTTGTATTACGCAGCGTGTTATATCTTCAAATGTGAATGTGTTATACAATTGTTATAGCGAGATTATCACGTGACGCACTGCGTCACTACAACACGCGGCCACACCATCCCTCCACGCCATGAACGACAGCAACAATTTCCCTCAACCAAACCACGCTGGGATCTAGCCCCAGTTAGAAGAGATCCAACCGGCTGATAACCCTAACCCGAACATCATTTATCAATTTTGTCCACTCGCCGTCTGCTAGTTGACGTCACGTGGTCAGGGGGTCAGCCAATAGAAGGAGACACAATTATCGTCTGCGACCGCTCTCGTGTCGTTTTTGAATTTTTATGGAGAATTATATTGATTAAAAATGTGTTTTGTTTCAGGATTTCTTTTTTTTTCTTAAAATGTTAAATTTAAAATTATTGAAAAACATTACTACAAAATTGTAACAAATGTTACATACAGTGGCGTAGCGAGGTCGGGTGTCACCCGGTGCGGCACTCAATGGTGTCACCCCTCAGAGGCGTTGCGACCCTTCCCGGGGACACTTTCAAGTTTTCGATTTGCACCCCCCCCCCCTCAAACTTTCGATTTGCACCCCCCCTCGAGTTTTCGATTTGCACCCCCCCCCCCTCAAACTTTCGATTTGCACCCCCCCCCCTCGAGTTTTCGATTTGCACCCCCCCCCCCTCAAACTTTCGATTTGCACCCCCCCCCCTCGAATTTTCGATTTGCACCCCCCTTCTCGAATTTTCGATTTGCACCCCCCCCCCCTCAAACTTTCGATTTGCACCCCCCCCTCAAGTTTTTCTCATATATTTCGCTATTTTTTGCCTTGGTGTCACCCCCCTAAATGGTGTCACCCGGTGCGGTCCGCACCCCCCGCACCCCCCTCGCTACGCCCCTGGTTACATATCAATATAACAGTCAGAGGCGTGGCGACCCTTCCCGGCGCCCGGGGACAAACTTTCGATTTGCACCCCCCCCCCCCCTCAAACTTTCGATTTATTATTTCAACCTATTTTGGCGCCCCCTAAGGTCGGCGCCCTGGGACATATGTCCCCCGCCCTCTCCCCCACCCCTCGCTACGCCTCTGATTACAGTATAATATAACAAGACACCAACGTTTGAATCCGAGTTCAAGTCAGTAGAACATCCCCGAGTCCACTCAGCTCTGATGGGTACCTAACTCATGTTAAGGAGAGTAAAGGCGGCTGGGCACAGTGTTGACCATACTATCCCTTCATACGTCTAGGTCACAGAAACAGGTGAACTCTACTTCATTTGCCACATAGACCGTCAGATTTGAAAAGACAACTTTACTTATATAACATCATACATAACATTTTAACATAACAAGATTCTAACGTTAAATAACATAACATCACTATATAACATTATAACGTAACATCCATTACTTCATACATGAATTGAACGTCATTAAATAAAATCACTAGATTAACAGATTGCATAATAGGATACATAATAAACCGTGACATAATATTGCTACATCATAACACTACATAACATCAACAACACTCAAACATCACTTCATACATCACTACATACAAATATTACAAACATCACTACATACCTTTACAACAACAAAAAAGTAACAAATAATAATTTATAATAGCACTAAAAACATCACTAAAACATCAGTATGTATCATAACAATATAACACCAAGACAACCAACATCATCTATAACATCACACCGTGCTGCTAATATCCACCATATCCACCCCCACTCTTAATTATAAAAAAATCCATTCTTCGCAATCATACACGTCATATTATATCTCCCCCTCCCCCTCATATGACGCCACAATCCACCCCTCTTCTACCAACCCCTCCCTCTAGAATAACATCTGCATTAATTTTAAATTAATCAACCCCCCACCCTTTTTTTTCCCTTACGGACAATTAACCCAAATCCCATTTTATGAAAACATATCAATGCAGCACTCTCCTCAAATCATCTTAACCGTCTTGATCCAAATGCATCCTAAATGTGTATCAATCTACCCCTATTTTATTATTTTTGTGCACAATCCGCCCCCTGTCCTTCCATACTCTCCCTTCCCGCCAATCCCGAATAATCTCTACGCTTTTTTTTTTTGCCCGCTCTCACTCGCCGTACCGTTCGCCTCCCTCCGCCGTGACCTCGCGTGCAGTGCGCGCGCATGAGTCATTGTGTCATTGTGCTTCGGCTAGACAAACAAAACAAAAACAAAACCTCGCTAGGGGAAGGAAAAAAAACATTTTCCCGACATTATCCTTGCCTAAAAAGATTTTTCTAGCCTAAAACTTCTGTTGGGCCAATTCATTTTTTCTAGCCAATAATATTTTCAAGCGCTAAACCGATTTTTCAAAGTCTAGACGTATTCATTCTTCGCCTAAAGCACTTTTCTAGCCTAAAATATGTATCTTTTCTGCAACACATTTCTTGCCTAAACCATATTTCTTGACCAAAACATTGTCCTTGCTTATAATAAAATATTTTGTTTTTTTTGCCTATTATTTTCTCGCTTTTTTTTTTTTACCTAAAACATTTCAACCAAATGACACAGCCATTCCTATTTCTACTGTAACTATTTCTACATTAGTGATCAAAGACTAAAACTGTAATTTAATATCTCTGTGATCTAATAACCTAAGACAATGAACATACTACTTCATCAGCTTAAGACATACTAAGATAAACTTAAGACACCAACTTAAGACATCTATCTGAGACAAACTTAAGACATCACTTTAAGACATCAACTTTAAATCATTAACTTTAAGACATTAATTTTATAGACGTAAACTTAAGACATCAGTTTGAGACAAACTTAAGACCAACTTAAGACATCACTTTAAGACATCAATTTTAAGACATTAATTTTAGCACATTAACTTTATAGACGTAAACTTAAGACATCAGTTTGAGACGAACTTAAGACCAGCTTAAGACATCTACCTAAGACAAACTTAAGACATCACTTTAAGACATCAACTTTAAGACATTAACTTTAAAACATTAACTTTATAGACGTAAACTTAAGACATCAGTTTGAGACGAACTTAAGACAAACTTAAGACATCACTTTAAGACAGGGGTCTCCAAACTTTTTAGTCCGAGGGCCGCATTAACTATCTTATTTCAGTTCGGGGGCCAGTTAGTTCCAGACATGTCTTTGATTTTTCTGCGCAAAGTTCCTCAGCCATCACCAACAAACGATTTTTCCTTGGACAAAAAGATCTCCGCGGGCCGGATGAGAGGACCTCGCGGGCCGCATCCGGCCCGCGGGCCGTAGTTTGGAGACCCCTGCTTTAAGACATCAATTTTAAGACATTAACTTTAAGACATTAACTTTATAGACGTAAACTTAAGACATCAGTTTGAGACAAACTCAAGACCAACTTAAGACATCAACTTAAAACATAATTTTAAGACACGCCTTTCCATACAAGTTAATAATGTAACTGTTTTTAAAATACCCCCCCCCACCCACCCCCACCCAGAACCAACATAGAACCCCTCAAACAGAAAACACCCCACACCTCACCACAGCATAGACTAAAAAAGAATAATCATAACTTCAGAACTATATCACGTGATATCAAAAACCCTAGTTATTGGTCAGCTCATGATCACGTGTGACCATAACAGACTACAGACATCACAAACGGCGCGTGACAAATGTCATGTCATGTCACATCTACTCTCAGCCTTTACTCCCGGTAAACATCAAAACTTGAACGCGCCTTTGTCGGAACCAATGACACGACTCAAATATTTCTTTTATGGCGCAGGAATAAAAAATATTTAAAAAAAACCTACAAACGTTCGGACACTCTTTGAAATCGCTTGTGTTGTATCATCCAACATTTATGACGTGCGTGATGTGTCATCCAACAATTGTGCTGTATGTCGTCCATCATGCCGTACGGCTAGTATTTTTCTCGGCCAAAATGCCATACGGCGTTTTATTGTATTATCCTTATTCGAAGCCAATTTTATGTCCGACATTTATGCCGTACATCAAGTCTATTTGTTGCCCAACGTTGATGCCGTACGTCATGTTTATTTGTCGTCCAACATTTATGCCGTACGTCATTTCTATTTGTTGCCCCACATTTATGCCGTACGTCATGTTTATTTGTTGCCCAACATTTATGCCGTACGTCATGTCTATTTGTCGTCCAACATATATAACTGACTCACGTTAAGGAAAAAAGGCAGCTTTGCAAGGTGTGATCACACTTTTCCCATTGAAACACATGAACTCTACTTCATCTACACCATGTATTTTTTTGACACCAACGGGAAAAGATGATGAAGTACTCAATTCTTAATCACTTCTCTTACTTTGATAAATTTGCTTACTTCACAAATCTAATTGCGATGTAGTGTTCTCTATAGAGACAAAACCAAAAGTAACAGTAACATTAAGAACATAATTTTACAGTAACAGTAACAATAACAACACGAGCAGTAAAAAAAAATTTTTACAACTAAAACAAAATATATTTTTTAATAACTATAACAAAACTTTGAATATCAACAAAAACAATAGCAACTCTAAATAATAAAAAAAAATTTAAAAAAAATTAAAATACCATGACAATTATTCTTTAAATAAATTTGTTGCAATAATAATGACACAAACAACAATAATAACAATAACAACACAACAAAACAGTAACATGTTGTATTTCTATGGCCCTTTCTTGCAAGCGTGGTTGGGTAACGCGTCGTCTTGCATCGTTTTAACTTGATTTCAAATTAATTAAAAATATGTTAATTAGATGCGTCTCGGGTACCTTGAAATTATGAAGAGGAGGGAAAAAAATTCAACACAAGTTTTAAACGTGACCACACATATATTGTCCAGCTCTACCGTAATGTGGGGGGGGGGGGGGCTATTTGGCGGTACACTACAAGGGGGAGGGGTGGGGCTAGACCATCCAATAATACACCACAAGAAGGAGGGGGAAATGATTTAATAGTACCAAAAGAAATGCTAATTTGGACGTTGACCTAATTCGATTAAAAAAAAACCTGGACTGGACTAAAAACTAATCTAGAATATTTTTTTTCTCGGTTAACCTCAAGTCATTTGATCTGACGTCACTTTCTGTCGGTTCAAATGTCCCGAAACGGTATTTTTAATTTTTACAGTCTGACGTCACAGATTCAACCTTAACCCAACTGCCAACCTAGTCTTACAAATGGGACAACCCTTTTTTTAGTCAGAGGTTACATAAATACATTTACAGAAACAAACTTAGCAATGCTACAATGTACGGATATGAAGATAAAACACCTGGTGTGCTGTTGAAGTGTTTGGGTCTCAACGTTTCTTACACTTGATAATCTTTTTACCCTGTGAGACTGAAAAACCTAACACACAGATCCTTTTTAGACAGATGAAGTAGAGCTTATTTGTTTCTTTGCCTTTCAAGTACAGAGTTTCTTCCACCCGAAGAAAGTCTACCCCCCCCCCCCCCTGAAAATGTCAAGAGCCCCCCCCCCCCCCCTCGAGAAAAAAGTCGGGAAGAGGCACTGTTCAAGAACAACCTTTCTGACCAGGGGAGCTCATGGGACAGGTGAAGTAGAGTTTCAAAGTTTCCCTGACTGCGTGGTCAGCAGCAAGCCCCATGCGTCTTTACTTTCTCCAAGTCAGGTACCCATTAGAGCTGGGTGAACTCAGGGCTAAACCCTTAGAACACGCCATCTCACTTTTTTGTGTTAAATAATTACTTTATTCACTGTTTTTACTTAGCGTCATCTGATTCTTTCATTTGGTCGGTAGTTTTACAATCTGGCAAACAGTAATAGACGACTCTAACCTAACCGCTACAGAATTTATGATTCTTAGGGAGAGGGTTTAAATTATCTGTGTAAATACACTGTTAATTAGTAGCGTGCGTTAGACTTTCTATATTGTCATCTCTATTGTCTATATTATCGTCTCAATTGTCTTTTTTGGCATCACCATTGTCTACATGGTCATCACAAATTGTCTATATTGAACCTCTATTGTCTATATTGAACCTCTATTGTCTATATTGAACCTCTATTGTCTATATTGAACCTCTATTGTCTATATCGAACCTCTATTGACTATATTGAACCTCTATTGTCTATATTGAACCTCTATTGTCTATATCGAACCTCTATTGACTATATTGAACCTCTATTGTCTATATTGAACCTCTATTGTCTATATCGAACCTCTATTGACTATATTGAACCTCTATTGTCTATATTGAACCTCTATTGTCTATATTGAACCTCTATTGTCTATATTGAACCTTTATTGTCTATATTGAACCTCTATTGTCTATATTGAACCTCTATTGTCTCAATTGCCATCACCATTGTTTTTATTGACAAATAAGCATTTTGTTTTCACCTTCTATTCCTGATCAAGTTATATTTTTTTTTAAAGTTCTTTTGAAATATTTGCTCTAAGACTTTGGGCTTTTTTTAGCAGATTGTTTTACGACATATTTGTTATTGTTGAATGTGTTGTTTTATTTTAATTTGTTTGGATGAATACGTTTCTCTCTTCAAAACGTTTTAATTTGGGGATTTTGGCATTCTGGGTATGTTGAAATATTTTGAAGGTTTTGTTAACTTTTTTAATTAGTGAGTTTTTATTACTTTTATTTTGTGATTAGTTGCTTTATTTTAATGCATGAGTTAAATCCAGTACATCCTCATAATAATGTATAAGCGTGTACACACAAACACACACACACACACACACACACACACATATATATATATATATATATATATATATATATATATATATATATATATATATATATATATGTGACGAGCGAACATTTATCCTGCCGACAACGCCAATTGTAACGAACCAACAGTTACCATGCTCGCAACGCCACATGTAATGAGACCTAATTGCCTGTAGTGCCAAGTGTTAACGAGTTTAACCACTCATTCTAGACTACATTGACCACAGTATAGATACTCAAGATGCAGGTTCGCTATTGATCCTTTATTACATGAATCAAGAAATGCTTCATAATAACACAATAAATCAACAGGAATGCTTCTCAATAATAGTCTGAATCAACTGACCCCTAACAGTCCTTCACTAGGCTTTATATAACTGAATCCACATGTCTATAATCCTCCTTAACACAATACGGCTAACCCGTTCTATAACCGACTTGACATAGTCACACAGACTGACTGATCTAAGCGAGCGATGAAGATGGAAGAGAGCTCGCTGAAACGGGAAGAGAGAGAGTACGAGTCCTGCCGTGCCCTCCTATTTATGCCTTGTCTCCGTACTCGTCTCCGTACTTGTATCCCTCCGTAATCGATACTTGTACTCGATCTCCGACCACCAGTTGCGTAGTTCACACGTACAGTCCGTAAAATAACATCTGCATCCTATCCATCAAAGTTGACAGGCCGTCTGAATACCGTTTCCCAAAATAGCACGCGCCGGCTTTGAGGTTGTTATCAGCCCGACCCAATAAGCCACCTGTTATCGGTTGCATCAGACCAACACTGTGTCTCGGCTTCTCGTTCGTTATCATTTGTAACTGGTAGTTAGGCCTACCCCAGTTACATCCACCCCTGCTTTTTTTGTGTGTTTTCAACCACAAACAACGCCTGGCAGGTGCACTCCTCCAAAGTCAATCGCACAGTCGTAAAAAAAAATCTATTGTTCTACTCACTGTCCACGACGTTCCATTCGTATACGATTGACAGTTCTACCTATTTCACATATCAACTGTGTCTACATCATCTTCCTGAGACACAAAACAGTTCTAGAATTCACATCCACCCTTTCCATTTGGTGCCTTCACCAGTTCACTTCTATAGCTCTTTGAACAGTCTGTTTTCATACCAGCGCGACCATGAAAGAATTGATGGTTGCTGACAAAAAATTTCGTATTCCTTCTGTTCCTTAAACTTCTCCGCGGACCACTTATCTGATGGTCTACCGTCTCTCTGCTTCTGGAGGGACCGGGATCCTCATTGTTGCCGGTATCCTCCCCTTGCGTATCGCTGTTGTTCTGTTGATGGTGATATGGTTCCGGAATGGGTATGTGAATTTCCGTTATAACTTCCGGTTCCCTAATTGTCTTGGGTTTCTCTGTGTGTAACTGCTCTTCATGCCTATTCCAATATTTCTTTAATTGAGCAATATTCGCCCACCGATCCGGTTTGGCGTGATCGATGGGTCTTATCTTAAAGGGGCCACCTGCTACTTTAGGCATCTCCACGACTTGCCATATCTCCTGTCCCCAGAGATCGTGGATTTTGTTTCTGCCTAACGGGTGGCTACGCAGTAATACCCTGTCATTCAGTTTGAGTGGCGGGTCCTTCGTCTGTATCGGCGGTTCCCTTCGCCGAGATTCATGTTCTAGTCTTTCCTGTACTACCCTGTACATTTCTCTAATTCTTCTCATATGTTCATTCACATATTCCAGTGCGGTGTATGAGCCAGTCATACTCTCCCTTTTTCCTAGGAACAAATCAAGAGGGAGTCGAGCCTCTCGTCCGAACAGCAACATGTATGGCGAAAAGCCGGTTGTGGCATGTGGTGTGCAGTTGTATAGATATACCAACTCTGGGAGAAAATCAGGCCAACGTTTTTTCTGTTCAGGTTCTAGCGTACGCAGCAAATCATGCATGCTGCGGTTGAACCGTTCACACTGTCCGTTTCCTTTCGGATTAAATGTGGTTGTTCTAGATTTGTTGATCCCGTAGTGGTTGCACAGTTGGTTAATTACTTCTGACTCAAAGGCCCTTCCTTGGTCAGAGTGTAATTGTCTTGGTATGCCATATTTGATGAACCAATGTTGTAATAAGACCTTTGCCACTGTTTTGGCAGTCTGATCTCGTGTGGGCACCGCCACAGTCCATTTGGTGAATACATCAGTCATTACCAACACATGTTCCGTCCCATCCGATGATTGCTCCAACGACGTAAAGTCCATAGCCACAATCTCTAGTGGTTTTGTCGCTAGTAGGTGTCCTGATGGCTGTCTCATTTTGACAACTGGCATTTTCGCATGCTGACACCTCACACAAGCCTCACAATGGCGTTTGACCTCCATTTCCATATTGGGCCAGTAACACCTCCGTCGTAATATTTTGTGGGTTCTGTCCTGACCCTGGTGTCCTGCCCTGTCATGTGCCAACCTTAGCACTTCTCCTCGTAATTGTCCCGGCACCACCACCTGGTGTATTGTGCCATCAATTTGGTCATGAATTCTCCGCATGAGAACACCATCCTTTATACTGAGACGGTTCCACTGACTCAGTATTTTCTTTGTTTCTCGACCAAATTGTTCTCTTTCCCTTCTTCCTGGGAATTTTTGTTCCTGGACGTGTTTCAATAGCGGTTGTAAGCCACTATCCGTTCTCTGGGCATCTCTTATCTTTTGGTGATTAAGGCAATTAAAATCACTACTGTCCATATGTTCGGGTTCCGTGGATATGTGCTCCACCCCGGTCTGCCCGTTTTGCATCACTTGTACCCCATGAGGGATATCTGTTGACGCTCTGACCTCACATATTCCTGTCAGTGTTTCTTCCTCATCACCCGGTGTCTCGTAAGGATTCCTTGATAAAGCGTCCGCATTGCCATTGGACCGCCCCGGGCGATGTTTTCTCTCTAGGTCAACGAGTGCCAATTCTGCTGCCCATCGCTGTTCGATGGATCCCAGCCTTGCTGTAATTTGAAGTTCTTTTTCAATATCTGATAATTTTTCTTCAAGTCTTGTTTGAGACTCTTTCATTCCTTCTAGTTTGCCAACACTGTTCTGTTGTCTAATATTTTTATTTACTTCTTCCGATAACAGACACTTTAAAGATGAACATTTCTCCTGTGCTTTTGATTTGCATGAACTTTTCCTATCCAGTTTCCTGGTTAGACTTTGAATTCCTTTATTAAGTCTACCAATTTTCTTCTTATCATCATTTTTCTCTACCAACAAATTGTTCACTTGACACTTTTCAACATTCAAGTTCATTTCACAGTTCATTTTTTCCATTAGTTGTGTTTTACCTTTCTTTTTCTCCTTACTGTGTTTCTTTGTCATTTTGTTTACCAAGTCATTACCTCGCCGCTCTGTAGCCTTGACCTGCCTTACAGAGGGCGATCGTTTCACCGGACAGTACCGTGCCATATGTCCGGGTTGTGAACAAGACAAACAAATTGGTCGACCGTCTGCCGTCCATTGGAGTGATGGCTTGGCAGGACACGGCCGTCCAACCCGTCCCTGTTTTGTCCCGTTCTTTTCCTGATTCTCAGCTGTTGACCTGCTTTCCAACCTCTCCAAACGTTGGTCAACCTTCTCTAGGTGGGCCAACAGTTGAGCCATCATGGTCTCCATCGTGTCGGCCCCTGTGGGTGGGGATTGTCTCTGTTCAGGCACAGAGACTTTATCCACCGAACAGTTCGATTGGTCCTCATCCTCGGACCTGCGGATCGCTGAGTTCCTGACCTGAAGGAAGGTCAACTGCTGGTCTCTGTGGACCTCCTCTTTCAACTCTCTCCTTAAGATCGGGGTTGCTAGCCCCTCGATGAAATGGTCCCTCAGTAGGCGTACATCAATGTCCGGTGATTTGCCCTTTACCAAATCAAAGGCCCTGTTCATCCTGTGTGAGTACTCCATCACACTCTCCGCCATTCTCTGCTTTAAGCCCACGAATCCCGATAGCAGTTGCACTCCCGACCGTCTCTCCCCAAAGGTCTCCATAATCAGATCCAGCACCTTATCTGGATCTGATTGGACGGTCCTATCGTGGCACTTAACCTCTGCCCTAACCGTTTCACCTATACTGCCCATCAGCAGTCTTAATCTTTCCTCTGGTGACATATGTCTCGAGGCCCAGGCCGCTTTGACCTCTTCACTGAACCTGTTGGTTAAAGTTGGGTCTCCGTCCCCGTAAAATTTGTTAATATGGGACTCTCTGGGTAGGACCACTATATGGGTCTGCTTCTCGTCCAGAGTAGACATTTTCTTCCTTAAGTACTAAAAAAAAAGAGTTCTTTCTTACCGTGTGTGTATGAAAAATTTTTCCTCGTTCCTCAATTTTCACAGTTCCTGAATGTCCGAATTCACACACACACTAAACACAGTTATGCACAAGGTTGACTATAGGTGCCTTAAACGGCAAGTCTAGTTGAATTCACCCTGCTCGCAGCGCCAATTGTGACGAGCGAACATTTATCCTGCCGACAACGCCAATTGTAACGAACCAACAGTTACCATGCTCGCAACGCCACATGTAATGAGACCTAATTGCCTGTAGTGCCAAGTGTTAACGAGTTTAACCACTCATTCTAGACTACATTGACCACAGTATAGATACTCAAGATGCAGGTTCGCTATTGATCCTTTATTACATGAATCAAGAAATGCTTCATAATAACACAATAAATCAACAGGAATGCTTCTCAATAATAGTCTGAATCAACTGACCCCTAACAGTCCTTCACTAGGCTTTATATAACTGAATCCACATGTCTATAATCCTCCTTAACACAATACGGCTAACCCGTTCTATAACCGACTTGACATAGTCACACAGACTGACTGATCTAAGCGAGCGATGAAGATGGAAGAGAGCTCGCTGAAACGGGAAGAGAGAGAGTACGAGTCCTGCCGTGCCCTCCTATTTATGCCTTGTCTCCGTACTCGTCTCCGTACTTGTATCCCTCCGTAATCGATACTTGTACTCGATCTCCGACCACCAGTTGCGTAGTTCACACGTACAGTCCGTAAAATAACATCTGCATCCTATCCATCAAAGTTGACAGGCCGTCTGAATACCGTTTCCCAAAATAGCACGCGCCGGCTTTGAGGTTGTTATCAGCCCGACCCAATAAGCCACCTGTTATCGGTTGCATCAGACCAACACTGTGTCTCGGCTTCTCGTTCGTTATCATTTGTAACTGGTAGTTAGGCCTACCCCAGTTACATATATATATATATATATATATATCTATATATATATATATATATATATATATATATATATATATATATATATATATATATATATATATATATATATATATATATATATATATATATATATATATATATATATATATATATGGTTCATTAGTTTTTTTCTGTTTTAATATCCTTAGATTTTTTAACATCTAAATTTATCTGTGAACTTTGATATCTATCCCCCACTCCACTCTCCAAATTCTGAGATAATTTACCATATTCACCTTGTTTTTAAGCAAAGATAATCTACTTTTAACTATTAAGTCCATTTTCGCCCTGTAAATAAATGCATTGCAGATTTGTCTGAAATATACAGTTTATTTTTATTTGTATTTATTTTTATCTCCGATACAACAACCGGGCTTTTTATCCGTAAATTCCATTTACACTAACTGTGGCTGGGGTTTACTTAACATTTCAAGGCAACTGTTATTACTAAAATCATTGAAATTTAAAGCAAACGACGGCTCCCTTGTATAATCTCTATCAACAAAAAGGTTTTCCGTCATACCAAACGCAAAGCTAAAACGTATTTAGTTTTAGTTGTAAACACTTATAACATTAGTTGTATGTGGTGGATGGGGTGCAGAGGGGGTGGGGGTGGAGGTTGTTAATGCAGATGGACATCAATTTTTGATCTGCTTTCAACTTAGAACAAAAATAAAATGTTTTAGCAACTGTTTGTTCATAAATATTGAAATGTGCACTTTGACGATTTCTATTTGGAATACAATCTTGAGGAATCTTTCTTTGTACGAAACTTTGTCATAATCTTTGTTGGGATCTTTGTCATGATCTTTACTGTGATCTTTGTCATTATCTTTCTTTGGATCTTTTTATGAAAAAGTTGTTAGTATCTTAAGTAGGTTTGTTTGTATTTTTTTTAAAATATATGTTTAAGGAAAAAAATGTCATCAACAACAATATAACCATTGAACAAAGATAATTTTAGATTAGCTACAAATTCGTATGTATTCTTTGGCTGTTGTTAACTTTAGCTTTTGCCGTAAATGTTTAGCTTTTTTTTGGACTTCATTTTTTATTGAAAAGTCTACTTATGTTGTAATTTCAAATTTTGCTGTAAAGTTTAGCATTTGGTTAAAAATTTATAAATTTAGCTTTTGTTTTTAATGTCAAACAAAGTAAACAATAAAAATGATGATGCCAATACAATGTGACACAGCGACCTTTAAGTTTACCCAACTAAACACACAAAAACTTGTTTTTCGCAATATTCATTAATACGACATGTAAGCCTATTCCTGATGTTGACCCTGATTCAAATAATAATATGTATTTATTTTTATTTTTTAAATGTACTTGAAACATGGATTTACTATTTTTATATTTGAGTGTAAATCATTTACATGATCAAAAATATAACCAAAAAAATCTTAGCCTTTTTCTTTAGAATGTGTAAAATTTAAGAATATATTATTATTATGATTCCTATTTTAGGAAAATGCAGTTTTGCTTTTGTTCTGGCTACCGGTGAGTATTCTTGATCTTTTCATTTGGGTTTAATTATTGTGCCGGATTTTACTGTGTTCTAACATTAGAATTTGTGCCGGGTTTTAATTTTTTCTAACATTGGAATTTATGCCGAGTTTTAATTTGTTCTAAAATTGGATTTGTGCCGGGTTTTACTGTGTTCTAAAATTGGATTTGTGCCTGGTTTTAATTTGTTCTAACATTGGAATTTGTGCCGGGTTTTAATTTGTTCTAACATTGGAATTTGTGCCGGGTTTTACTGTGTTCTAAAATTGGAATTTGTGCCGGGTTTTAAGTTGTTCTAACATTGGAATTTGTGCCGGGTTTTACTGTGTTCTAAAATTGGAATTTGTGCCGGGTTTTAAGTTGTTCTAACATTGGAATTTGTGCCGGGTTTTAATTTGTTCTAACATTGGAATTTGTGCCGGGTTTTACTTTATTCTGACATTGGAATTTGTGCCGAAACTTATGCACTGTTAATTAATTGTACCCCGTTAATAATTTGCCTCAGATTTTCTCGCATTCACACAAATCGTGCCCATTCATTCTGCGTTCGATAACAGAATTGCAACTAGTTTCCAAAACCTTTTACAAAAATTGAACACATTTTTATTCCGAGACTTACTATTTTCAATTGGCTATTTATTAACTAAAATAATGTAGTGGTTTTTTTTTACTAAACTCTATTGACAGGTTTTTAATTATTTGTCTTTATAATGTTCTAGAACTTCCGTAGCTTATAATAAAACCATATTTTTTTTTAAAGATGTGATATAAAAGATCTTTATTTTGAGACGAGAGTATTCTAATTAAAAGTATTCGTATGGGTTTAATTATTCCCTCAAGTTTTGCTCAAATGGAGGTTACTCAAACTAACATAAACCATAATTCGCAATATATTATTGGCTTTTATGATTTTGTTTCGTTTTTTTTTTTCGTTTTTTTTTTAATGGCAAATTTAATATATTTGTTATTCTAAGATCCGACACTTACAAAACAATCAAATATTGATTTTTTTCCCCCGCACACCGTCATTGCTTAGTTATGTACCATCGGCTAAAAAACTGACACTACCCCCCCCCCCCCCCCAACACACACACATACACACACACATACACACACAGGTTTGCGTATCCTTGACCTTACATTAAAAAAAACTAGATCTAACATTTCTTTAGGCAGAAATTTTTTGTCTACCCTTTGAACTTTGAACTCTGCGCTTGGACAACGCACGGAATAATGTGTTCGATAAACTGTGTTGCGTGTTCAACAGTTTTATAAAGTGTGTTGTGGGTTTCGACGCAGAAAGTCGTGGGCTTGGTCGAGTTAGGTAGAGCCGCTGGGTGGTTCAAATTCGTGGAGTGGTCGGTCGCTCTCACGGAAATTTTTTTTTGGCGGTAAGACTACCCGGCGACCTTTGACCTCAAGTACTGTCAATATGGAGGCTAGTTTTCCGGTTCCGTTACCTAGCTGATCCGGCTACTCGTATTTTAAATTTAAACTCATTAAATCAGTTAATATTTATAAAGTAATTTTGAAAAATATTCTTTAAAATTCACGATATTTAATTTTTACTTTTGACTAAAAAAATAATTTTTTTTTCATACAGAAGTATTGTTTTAAAATAATTCTTTTAATTTCCTTAAAAAAATTAACCGGCAAAAAAACTCGTTCCGGTTTTTTTAGTTTAAAAGTTCACGGTCGTCTGCTTTAGTCCGGTTTGGATATAATAATTTATGCGGTCCTTACTGTTGCCCTATAGCAGACGAGACCGAGTCAGCCATGTTGGACTTTTCGCGGCTGGAATTGATTGAGCCAACATCTACCGTAGGAATTTACCGGAGTCTTACCTAGTTGGGTTGTTGTTGTTGGGTTTTTTTTTAAAGTCGTCTGCTGTTATTGATTCGGCAGGTATACGCACTGTGAGGGATGGAGCGAGTGTGAAATGAAATATCGTCTGCAAGATTTTGTAAGCAGCAGTTTTGTGTCGTTGTTCTGTTCGCGCGTGTACAGCTCAGCGAAATTATTTTAATTTTTTATATCCGCGGTGTAAAAAAAAAATCATCCCGGCAATTGACTAGTGGCATGAATTTTTTATACAATTAATATTAATTTTCGCGTCTTGAATTTATCAAGTAAGAACTACTTTTTATAAGCGTACTAGCTATACATAGTAAAGGCTTATCATTTTTATTAGGGATCTTATTTTTTTCTGTTGAGTAGACCTACTTTGGTCCTTAAGTCAGTTACTTAGTTTTAATTTTCAACTTCATATGCGATTTCAATTGCTTGTTATTAGTAGGTAGATGCATATAATGATCTAATTAAATTTTATATAATTTTAATTACGTTACGCTTAATTTTTAATCTCGTGATAAATTAATATATGTGATGAAAATTTAAGTTAATGCTATGGTTAATTAAATGATGTGGTCGATTTAATTGAAATTTATAAAATCTATTTTTTTTAAATATACACCAGCATTGTGTGTTTGACAATCCCCCTTCCTTTCAATACGCCGCCATTTTGTTTTGTTTGTTTACAATCGGGGATGAATGTTTTTTTAACTACTGAACTTTTAACCCTTGAGTCAAGTTTATAGAATGTTGTGAACTGTTTTTGATTATATTTTAAATATGACTTTCGTCTGTGCATTCACGGTTTTAAATTATTTCCGTGCTATTTATTGTGTCATTTATCAACACTCCAATATCATCAGAGATAGCGGTTATCAACCCTCAACATTCCCATTTAAATAGAGTTATCAACACTACTCTCATTTGCCCCCCCCCTCCATATTATTTTTCGAAAGAATGTCAATTTCTATGACTGTGACCAAGTCCTTGTTCTTATTTTGATGTGCGTCTGTATTAATCAGACTTGACTTAGGCAGTGTTTCTTCCAGACTTTTTTCTCCGGGGGGGGGGCACTTGAAATCTTGGGGGGGGGGGCGGTAAACTTTCTTCGGTGGGGGGGGGGGGGGGGGGCGGACACTGTTAAAAGTATATATTTTCTATATAAATTTTATAAATTTCATTTCGTTCGGGGGGGGGGGGGGCGGTAAAATTTTTTCGGGGGGGACGTAGCCCCCCCCCCCCCCCCCCGAAGAGATGCCTGGAAGAAACTCTGGACTTAGGCGTCTGATGGTATCAGAAAAATTTGTCTGCTTTTTTGTCTTCTGTCTGACTTTACATACTAATTCCAGTAAAGTCTTTAGCATTGTGACCTCTACACTTTGACCTTTTGTTCTGTCACTACTTCACTCACCAAAACAAAATCAAGTCGTTCTTTTATAGTTTTAAGAACTTACATTTATTTTATTTGTAATTTTAATTTTTTTTTCTTCGGGTGACTGACATAATTCTTTATCCAAAGTGTTGGTTTTAGATTATAACTAATTGTCTTTAACTAATTAATTAACATTACGTTTATGAAGCAATTTTATATAACCCAACGTGCTGATTTGGTGGGAATTAGATTCTATTCAGTTCTGAATTGGGAAAGGTTGACTTGTTACTTTTGTGATAGAAAACACATATGTTACAATATTGTTTCTTAAAAATGTGACAAAAAGGAATGATGCAGTGTGTAACTAATATATTGGGGTGTTATGTGATGATGTTTTTTGTTTTTTTTTAAATTACCCACTCATGACACTGTGTGTAGTTTTTAACGTTTGAAATACATTCACACACCAAGAAATTATTTGCAACGTTCACATTACATCAAACGGTTTGGTTTTAGCATGTTAGTGCTGATTTCACTAAGGCGGGATAGTGCATTAATTCACCTTAGCACTTACCCACCTTAAGACTAACCCCTATAGCACTAACACATCTTAGCATTAACACTAACCTACCTTAGTACTAATCCCACATTAGTACAGGACTAACACACCTTAACACTAACATCTCATAATACCAGCCCACCTTTGCACAAAGCACCTTAATCCTGCATAACCCACCTTAACACAAACCAACCTTAACACAAACCCACCTTAACACAAACCAACCTTAACACTAACCCACCTTAACACTAACCCACCTTAACACTAACCCACCTTAGAAAAAAATCCAAAACCACCTTAACACTAACCCACCTTAGAGCAAACACAAAAACCCACCTTAACACAAATCCACCTTAGCCCAGCACTAACCCACCTTAACACAAACACACCTTAGAATAAACCCACCTTAGAACAAACCCACATTAACACAAACCCACCTTAGTCCAGCACAAACCAACCTTAACACAAACCCACCTTAGAACAAACTCACCTTAGCGCTAACCTGCCTTAGAACAAACCCACCTTAGAACAAACCCACCTTAACACAAACCCACCTTAGAACAAACCCACCTTAACACTAACCCACCTTAGAACAAACCCACCTTAGCGCTAACCTGCCTTAGAACAAACCCACCTTAGAACAAACCCACCTTAGAACAAACCCACCTTAGAACAAACCCACCTTAGAACAAACCCACCTTAGCGCTAACCCACCTTAGAACAAACCCCACCTTAGCGCTAACCTGCCTTAGAACAAACCCACCTTAGCTAAAAACCCATCTTAACACTAACCCACCTTAACACTAACCCACCTTAACACTAACCCACCTTAGAAAAAATCCAAAACCACCTTAACACTAACCCACCTTAGAGCAAACACAAAAACCCACCTTAACACAAATCCACCTTAGCCCAGCACTAACCCACCTTAACACAAACCCACCTTAGAATAAACCCACCTTAGAACAAACCCACATTAACACAAACCCACCTTAGTCCAGCACAAACCAACCTTAACACAAACCCACCTTAGAACAAACTCACCTTAGCGCTAACCTGCCTTAGAACAAACCCACCTTAGAACAAACCCACCTTAACACAAACCCACCTTAGAACAAACCCACCTTAACACTAACCCACCTTAGAACAAACCCACCTTAGCGCTAACCTGCCTTAGAACAAACCCACCTTAGAACAAACCCACCTTAGAACAAACCCACCTTAGAACAAACCCACCTTAGAACAAAACCCACCTTAGCGCTAACCCACCTTAGAACAAACCCACCTTAGCGCTAACCTGCCTTAGAACAAAACCCACCTTAGAACAAACCCACCTTAGAACAAACCCACCTTAGCGCTAACCCACCTTAGAACAAACCCACCTTAGCGCTAACCTGCCCTTAGAACAAACCCAGCTTATCACTAACCCACCTTAGAACAAACCCACCTTAGAACAAACCCACCTTAGAACAAACCCACCTTAACACTAACCCACCTTAACACTAACCCACCTTAGAACAAACCCACCTTAGCACTAACCCACCTTAGTCCAGCACTAGCCCACCTTAACACTAACCCACCTTAGAACAAACCCACCTTAGCTAAAAACCCATCTTAACACTAACCCACCTTAACACTAACCCACCTTAACACAAACCCACCTTAACACAAACCCACCTAAGCACTAACCCACCTCCCACCATTTGACAAGAGTCCACCACATCAAAGAAATACCTCCCTCCTCCCCTGCCCCCACAGGTACTCTAATGGCACCAATCATCAACAGGTGAAGACAGTGCCCTTATCTCTGACGACAATTGACCTTTGACCTAACCCCCGTGTACCCAACACGACCCCAGTACATTGTACGCATTAAGGGCTAGGGTGGGGTTAAGTACATTGTTTAGTTTTGTTTCTTATAGTTTTGTTTCCACATTTTTATGGTACGAACACATTTTTTTTTCTATTGGTACTTTTCGAAAAGTAATTCTTTATTTTAAAACATAGAATTAAGCCATTCAAGAATGGGTCATATAATGAAAAAATCTAAATCAACAAAAATAGTTGATAACACAGCAGTTGTATACTCCGTGTAATATCTCAATGTATGAAGATAACTTCACACACACACACACACAGGAACATACACACAAACTGTCTCAACAAACTCTAAAATCGACAAATTTTATTTAAACTGGCTGCATTTTCTTTTATGGTTGTATAATACAAACTACAAGAAATCGGCTTATGTGTCATTAAATGCAACAGTTGACTTTCATTTAGTCGTTTATGTAAACTTTCACTTTTGATAAATTTATATTTCTACATCCAAATTATCCCAAAATCTACCGTGAATTTCTAGTAACAAAAATATTACACCTATATAACTATACAAATATATTATGACACGAGAAAAATGGCCCGTTGAGGAAGGGTACAACGGGCGCTAGGCTGATAGTGCTGTCTCTTTTCTCTAAACTAAAACCAACCCACCCCCCACACACCACCCCCACCCCCCAACCCCCCCCACCCCCCGACCCCCAGACACCACCCCCACCCCCCACCACACACCACCCCCACCCCACACACCATCCCCACCCCCCACCCCCACACACACCACCCCCTCCACACACCGCCCCCCCCACCCCCACCCCCCCCCCCACCCCCACCCCCCCCACCCCCACCCCTCCAACCCCCCCCCCCCTCCACCGCCCCCCCCCCCCCCCAAAAAAAAACCATGTCTACCGTCCCATTCAACGAAATATAATTATATACTTTTTCCAGTGTCCGCCCCCTCCCAGAAAATTCTACCCCCGCCCCCGAAAATTTCAAGTACCCCCCACCCCTCTCCGGGGAGGAAAAAGTCTGAAAGAAACACTGAAACCAACCCACCCCCCACACACCACCCCCACCCCCCACACACCACCCCCACACCCCCCCCCCCCCACCCCTCCACCCCCCCCCCCCCCCCCCCCCCCAAAAAAAAAAACATGTCTACCGTCCCATTGCAAGAAAACCACTTTTTAGATTAGACACATTAATTTTATTATAGAGTATCGATGAGGAAATTTCTTTTGAGTTGGGGAGGGGGAGGGGCTCAGACGTTCTTACGCGGGGGGTGGGGCTTCGCCCCTACCCGAAGAATTGTATGCAAGAAACTCTTCACGCAAACCACTTAGATTAGACCAAATTGCCTTTGTATTGAATGTTTACACGATAATCAATGACGTCATATAACTGTGTGCACTCTCTGGGTTTGAGATTATTTTCTACTCTGTGCGCTAAATGTGTCGACGTCATACTTCGTTTTTCGAATTACTATGCATGTTTTTAAATTGCTTGTTTTTTCTCTAGAGCGTTCTTGTCAGACAGATAGATAGATAGATAGATAGATAGACAGACAGCGAAACTATTATTATAGATTAGTACTGGCATTTATATGTTACCTCTATTTTATCTTAAATCTAGAAGACATCTAGTGACATTTGTAATTTTACATAATTTATTCTTAAATCTATAAATTATAATGACATTTTACTGACATTAATAGTTTTACTCTATATTATCTTATGAGATTTTCAAACTTTTTTTTTAAATTTTATCCTAAATTTACAATGATAGTTATAGTGAGATTTATATTGTGACATCAAAAGTTAAATCTGTTATTTTGAAGTTCTAAAAAAGTCTTAGTCCATCTGGTATGTTTTGATTTGAGCCAACTCACTACAAAAGTATTTGAAAAACGGACAAAAACACACAGACTTAGACTAAGATTAGTAGTTTAAAATTAGTACAACTATGCAAGGTCATCAAGGTTGTCTGCGCAACAGTTGGTCTCTGACATTCCTGGGGTGGTTGACTTCCGGTTCAGCTTACGTCTTTGATCTACACATTCCAAGTAGATAATCCTGTACTAGGTTACTTTCGTGAGTGATTCAATGTGGCTCTTGGTGAGTGATTCAATGGAGTGATTCAGTTGGTCTGGTGTATTGATATCACTGAGCTTGGCATTCGTTGACCGCATAAATATGTAGGGGTATTTTCGGCATCTGTTATTGATTGATTACATCAGTATGTATGGCATTCTGATATATATATATATATATATATATATATATATATATATATATATATATATATATATATATATATATATATATATATATATATATATATATGTGTGTGTGTGTGTCTGTGTCTCTCTTTCTGTTCTTGCGCAATCAAAATTTAATTTGTATTCAGTATTTTTCTTCGTTTCTTAATTGTAATGTTGGGATTTCCACCAACATAATAAAGTATTACGTGTATTACGTTATGCGCTATATAGGCAGTTGACTCCGATTTCAGCCTGCTTTTCTTTTTGGATTTGCTTCCATAGCCTTTGTCCAACCAAGAACACGCAAGGTTTCTGTACCTAGCTATCGAGCCTCATCTGTCCGGAGGTTCAAACTCATGGCTTTCAGTTAGGCAGCTATAAGAGTTACCGACCCGACCATT
>NW_026733841.1:12500-82894 GCF_028476545.2 Physella acuta | reverse complement strand
TCACATTTTTGCATCATAAAAAAGCAATGTTAGAAAACGAATTTTAGACGTTATTTCGCGTTTTAGATAACTGTTTTAATAAATTGTAATAGTTTAGACAAGATTTTGGAAAAATATCGATGTTTAAAAAAAATTCAACTGCAATTTTGAGGGGGGTTGTAGGTTGAGGTGTGACGTCATTTTAGGGGGGGGTCTGGTTTTTTGTGATGACGTGTGACGGAGGGGAGGGGGGGAGGTAAAAATCGTTTAAAAAAGCGTGACGTCATTTATGGATGACCCCTGTTATCATTACAATCTGATAACGAATTGCAATTTTGATATCAATATGCCGATTTAACTTTCAGAATCACATATTGTTAATACGAATTTTAAAAAAAATATCTATGTTAATTATGCTCCAAAGCTTGGAAATCACTGAAGATATTGGCAAATGTTGGATAAAATAGAGGAAGTAAACATGGGAAGACAACAAGACAGGACGGGATTTACAATGGAAAAGGCAATGAAGAGAGGACAGAAAGGAATGGAATAAGATGAACACAATGTTGCTCATTAACAGTCCAAGATTTTGGGACTTGTAGGTCGATAGAAGAGTGATTTAAACTGCTGTAAGCTCTTTTGTGACATGTCTGTTTTACGCTATGAGATGCGAGCAGGGTCGAATTTTGGATTATAAGCTATATTCCTATCAAATAACGGTTCTCTAAGTTAAATGACGTTCAAAGCATTCAATTGATCCAGAGATGACTCTGAATTTGTCAAAGCCAACGTATCAACGAGATAACAACTTTTCTAACTAATTAATCGGATAATAGATCAATGGATGGTAAAAATATGACAGAGACATAATGGGCCGACATATAAAGCTCTTTCCGCTTTTATTGGTTTCTGTTATTTTCTAGGTCGTCCCCCAAGATAGTCTTGCTTCTGTCATGTGTTTTTCTGCTATGCTCGTCTACTTCTCGTTAAACCTTCTTGAAGGGTACAAACACTGACCACAAAATAGGCGCTTTTATTTACAATCGCTTTAGTTTGTATCACAAGATGAATGCATACATTTCAGCTTCGTTATTTTAGTGAGTTACCACTTACTGTTCTTGTTCGTTTCAGTTTTGTTTTATTTCGTGAAAAATGTGCCACTATCAACTGCTACTTGTGATATATATATATATATATATATATATATATATATATATATATATATATATATATATATATATATATATATATATATATATATATATATATATGTGTGTGTGTGTGTGTCTGTGTGTGTGAGTCTATGTGTTTGCTCATTTATAATTTTTTTAGTAAATAGGTGATTACTAATTTACATAAGTATACATACAAATGTAAGTTGGCTTATATGTTTATATCTGAGTCCTATATTACCTTTGTAGAAAAACAAAGGGTTTTCTGCCGATGTTGATTCAGGCCTAGACAAAACAACAAAAAATGTATAAATGATTTTACTAAGTCGTAATGTGTAGCCGTAGGAGCAAGAATTAACGAAATTAACGAGCTAAATAAAGCCATTATGTTCGTCTATATTGAAGTTAAAGCGGTAATTTAATAGTTATATATAAGTTACAAAAATTTAAGCTTAATATTTAAGTTGATCAGGTATTTGGAAAAATAATAAATTCGCTACTTACTTGTTACTGAACAGTGCTGTAAATTTTAGTACTATTGGAAAAACATAAAATATGTTTGCTGCATTGATTTCAATATAATGTTGAGATTTTATTTAAAATCTATAAAATGCGTTTTACATTCACTCCCGTTAAAAAGGTCGCCCTGTTCTATCCAAAATGCACATTAGAGAGGATAATATTTTTTGTAAATAAGTTAAAATATTTTAAAACATAAACTTTTAACTATTTAGCAGTTGCACCGAAATACTTAATGTTTGCAGGAGTGATTTGTTAATAGACCTGGCCATAGCCTATTTTTTGTGGCTAAATTAGCCTTTTGTTTTTCGTTGGTTAGGTGGAACCCCTATATTAATGTCAAGTAGAGCAGTTTGCGTACTGCGTATCATACCCCCTCCCAGTGGCGAAGCGAGGTCGGGTGTCACCCGGTGCGGCACTTAATGGTGTCACCCCCCCCCCCAGAAGCGTAGCGACTCTTCCCGGGGACAAACTTTCAATTTTCTATTTTTGCACCCCCCCCCCCTCAAACTTTCGATTTGCACCCCCCTCGAACTTTCAATTTG
The DNA here is from genome assembly GCF_028476545.2 of Physella acuta. Classification (NCBI taxonomy): domain Eukaryota; kingdom Metazoa; phylum Mollusca; class Gastropoda; family Physidae; genus Physella; species Physella acuta. Next base: position 80,679 of record NW_026733841.1, on the reverse strand, counting down.
CACCCCCCCCCTTAAATTTTTCTCTATATATTATACTATTTTTTGCTTTGGTGTCACCCCCCTAAATGGTGTCACCCGGTGCGGTCCGCACCCCCCGCCCGCCCTCCCCCCTCGCTACGCCTCTGCCCCCTCCCCCGGTATTTAACACTGCGAATAATTGTAACTAAAAATAAAAAAAACTTTACCTTTCATGTTTCGTCTAATCACAATGATAAGAAGAATAGCAGCAACTATGCTTATGACAGCTCCATAAGTTAGTGCTATTATTAGAGAAGTAGAAACCCCTTCTTGGCTTGAATGCTGATCTGAAAATATAGTGTTTTATGTTTTGCTTACAATTTGCTTTTTGTTGTTGAGACCAGTTTCACAGACTAGAGTGACAGAGGGGCATCTAGTAGGCTTATTCTAAAATTATAATAATATTGAGACTATCTCAGTATCCTTCAAGCTTTGATTAACATAGGCCTATAACATGATTTATTAAGAATATAAATAGACATTTTAAGTATATACATACCTACAATATTTATACGAACATAGTATATATATATATATATATATATATATATATATATATATATATATATATATATATATATATATATATATATATATATATATATATATATATATATATATATATATATATATATATATATATATATATATATATATATATATATATATATATATATATAATATATATGTATAGGCCCTATATGTAAATATCTAAGTTACAATAAAAGCCCGAAGTCTGCCAAAGCACTCATTGCAGTGGCCGGAAAATGTGCGCACTGGCCAATATCTCCTCCCATTGACTGCCGAAAATCTGAAATTGTTAGTGATTTTGGCCATTAGCCAGCCAATCCGCAGACTGGCTAGGGGAGACTGGTCAAAGTCCGAATTAGGGGTCATCGAATAATGAAAGATAATGAGCAGATTTTGTGTGTTTGAATACAAACACACACATACGCTCATACAAACACACTCGTACAAACACACATGTACTAACACACTCGTACAAACACACACTCGTGCAAACACACATTCGTACAAATACACACTCATTCACACACACTTATACACACACACACTCATACATGCACACTTACTCATTCACTCTCTTATAAACTCATACCCATCATACACACACTCATACACATTTGTGTATGCGTGCGTGCGCGTGGGTGTGTATTCATGACTAATATGGAATCTACTCACCCGCCTGTGGCACACAGTGAAAAGAATTATCCAAGATATTGTTTGTTTTACAGTCGCAATAACCCCGTAAACAGATCAAAGTTTCTTTACATTCCTCGTCGTTTTTACACGGACCACCCATAGACGATTCTGAAAAAATAATTAAATATGAAATATGAATTAAATATTTTTTGTATGCATTTTTTTCCCACTGTTTATCATCCTTAATAAAAAAAATTAAATGGTTTAAACGCAGATTTTTGTGTAATGCACGTCAATATTATTTTTAATTTTTTTTATATTGATAATATTTTTAAAAAATTAATTGTTCATTAAATAAAATAATCATTTTCGTACATGGACTTGTGGCAATGCTTTACAAAATCGGAGCTCTTACTTTTATCAGTGCATGTAAAGTAAGCGTTATAAGTGCGGCAATTTTGAAGTTCCTCCACTGCATAGTCTTCGAATTTAACCCAAAGCAAACAAGTGTTAGGAGTGATGGGCCCTACTCTTTTCGTCAAGCTTACATTCCACCACACGGCATGATTTTCTTGAAACACTTGACTAACCCAGGCTTGAAATATTTTTTTTTAAAAAAAGGTATTAGAATACATTTTTTTTCAAAAAAAGAAATAGATTTCATTTGTGGTAAATAATTACTGTTTGGATAATATATCTATCTATTAATTTTATTATTAACAATGTGTTTCGCATTTAATGTATTAAATTTACTTGGTTGCTCAATGCCTATATGGCTTGGTGTAATTTCTGTCAATCTTGAAGATAAGTAGATCCCTGTTACCATCCCTCCTCCTGGTAGAGACTGACATTTTTTCTGTAAAAAAAAAAGAGAATTTTTAAGTTACAATGTGTAAAAGTACCCTTACGATCTATGAGGCAGATGAAGTATAGTTTATATTTGTCTGTGTGACCTTGGCTAATGAGGTGATCGTGTGGTCAGAACTATCCCCAGCAAACTTTACTTTCCTAAATAACGTGAGTCAGGTACCCATTAGAGTTCAGGGGGGGGGGGGGGTTCTAAACTAGGTTGTGAGATGCACTGGGGAAGGAAGCAAAAGTCTGCCGGCAACCCATGTGTCTAGCGGCTATTAACATTGCATACAGAAATGCTCAATTCTTAAGGGGCTTCTATATGTAAAATAAAATGCTAACAAAGCTTGAAAAAAATTATTTTTACTAAATTTATGTTTCAATAAACTTCATATTAATCATATTCCTAGAATCAAAAACAGTTTCAAGTACACATATACGATGCTGAAATTTCTGAAATTGTGTGTTTAAATAGAAAGAAAAATATAGCATAACAATTTTTTCGTCTATTAAAATTGCAAACGATGCTCTACATTCCAATACAGTTATTTTAGTTGCAAATGTGATACTTCAATAACAAGGTCGTAAATGTGGTATTTTCATTTACAGTTGCTCACTATTAATAATATATTGTTACTTGCATATCCCTGCTGAGTGCAAGTTTGGTTCACAGAGTGTAGTGGCCCCTTAACGTTGTTCCAATCGCCTAGCTATTGTGCTAAATTTTGAGCCGATAATGACTGTATCCGAGATAGAGAGAAAGAGTGTCTCCTTGTATATTTTTGCACACCACACTGTAACTAAAGCGGTGAAGTATTTTTTGTTGAATATAAATAAGTAACTACCTCTGCATCCACAAAATCGGTCTTATAATCCATCTTCAATAAGCATCTGCCATTTATATTTCTCGATAGAGGCCAATTATTGCAGGGATAGCTACCATATTCTATTAAAAGAGGGAAAGATATAAACAATATTAAATAATACAAAAACTTTTTTTATATTTATTTTAATTAAATTATTTTCTTGTACATTAGTTTTCATTTAACAATAAATGTTTAACAATTAAAAAGAAATCAGTTTAACATACTTTTGAACAGTGTGGTTTTTTCTACAAATATAATGGGGAAAAAATTAATGACATACTAATATATTTGGGATATTTTTTTTATAGTCAGACCTAATTACTTAAACAGCAAACAGAGAGCCGATTTATTTTTAACAGGCCTATTGAATAAATGTACCAATATTTATATTAATTTTTTTTTTGCAAAGCTAACAATAAAGGTAATATAAAACTTTATATTAAACTTTTTTTTTTCAAAATAAAAAAAATATTATAAAAACACACCCTTGACAGAAAATGTTGCAGTAAATCCTTTGAAGATAAGTTCATCGTTAGAGATAAATAATATATGCATTGTATTTGTCGTAGAGACAGAGATGAAAGAATTCATATCACCACAGCTTCTGCCCAGCAGTGTAGGATTATCATCTAATCCATCCCAAATTTCCAGATAATCATTGTGACAATCATTTTCCAGTTTAAAATCATTGACTCTAAAACAAAAAATAAGCGCATTCATAGGCTATATAAAGAGGCATGTACAAAAAGCGTCTTACCTATTTTTCTATTTTATCAATGGTTTCCATCAAAATAAATTATCAAATTTGGAAGATTCACGTAAGTTGGACTTTAAAAAACTCACCTTAGGGTAATATAAGAGCTGTATTCAGCAACAATCACCCATAGACAGTGCACGTTATTGTCATAATCTTGAGGATAGTTGGGGCTTGTAATTAAGCCTTCTTTTTGTTTAGTGAATGTAAACATGCAACCTGTAAATTTTCGAAACATAAAATAAAAACCTAAGCATTAAACAGGTTACTTTTTCTCTAGAATATTATTCTTTAATTGTCTAAATTATGCCTTAAATATCTAAAATATTTTTCCTTAAAGCTTTCTTAAAAGAACAATATATAAACTTAAAAGTTTTCTGATTTCTCATTGTACTAAATTAATCGTGCTTCTTTTTTATTTAATTAAAAATTACAGTACAATATTATGAGTTATTTTTTTTATTCATTTCAGATGTTTATGGAGGAAAGTTAATTTTAATTTTGATTATGTGTTACTTCTGTAATTTACATGTTTAGGTAGAGGAAACTAAATTGAGCTCCTTTTTCAATATAAATTCTAGCTACTTGCCTAGTTTGCAGAAAGCTGTCTTTGAAAATGTTGATCTTTCATTTAAAACATTACTCAAATCTTCGTCACATGCATTAAAGTTGATACATAAATTACTCTCATTACATCTTTGAAGTATGTATGAATCTGAAATGTTATATTGTTAAGATATATTCTATAATTTGATGCTTTATAGATTTATTAGCCATTATTTTTTTAAAAATACAAGTATGTCTAAAAACGAGATTTTCAAATTGTTTACATATTGCTATGAGATTTAAATTTAGATGCTACACCAAAAAATATTTTAGCTCAAGAGAAGCTATCCACATTGTTTTAATAGTCTAAAGCATTTATTAAAAGGCAAAACAAAAATTATATCCAGATACATTTAGAGCAAATAAACAAAGCAAAAGCAAGTGCTTGCTAACCTGAAGTACAAGCTAAGTTGTTCAAAAGAAAGATTTCATTTTGTTTACAACTACACCGCAGAGATTTGCAGATCATATTGTATTCACATTCATCATCATCTGAACAAATGTCGTCGAACTTTAGCCCTATCCAAAATTATATGTATATATATATATATATATATATATATATATATATAATATATATATATATATATATATATATATATATATATATATATATATATATATATATATATATATACATATATATATATATATATATATATATATATATATATATATATAGTGAAAATTAATAATTTTGACCAGTCAATTTTACCGATTTAAAAGGATATAACTGTGTCAGGTATTTAAACTGATAATTTTCCTCGTTCTTTAACTGCACACAAAAATAAACAATACAATTTGTTATTCTGTTTACTTCTCCTAGCTGTACATATTTCGTTTCATTTTGAAACCTTCCTGTATTTTTTCTCTAGAGCGTTACCGACAGACCCAAAGACGGACATACAGACAGAATAGCGTAACTATTATTAGAGTTGAGAAAAATGGCCCGTATAGGAAGGATACAACGGTCGCTAGGTTGATAGTGCTGTCTATTTTCTCTAACCTAAAACCACCCCCCCCCAACACACACACACACACACACTAAAACATGTCTACCGAAATATAATTATATACTTTTTCCAGTGTCCGCCCCCTCCCAGAAAATTCTACCCCCGCCCCCGAAAATTTCAAGTACCCCCACCCCTCTCCGGGGAGGAAAAAGTCTGAAAGAAACACTGGTCGCATTTGAAGATCATACAAACTAAAGGAAGAATCTGGGCGGGGCTTTGCCCCTACCGGAAGAGATGCACGAAAATAACTGTGCACGCTAAACACTTTTTAGATTAGAAAAAGTTCCTCCCTCCGTGGAGGAAAAAGTCTGAAAGAAACTCTGGTGTCGCGCTTAGCCACTACCCGAAGAATTGCATGAAAGAAACTCTGCACGCAAACCACTTTTAAGATTAGACACATGAATTAGGCTGTAATTTTATTATAAAATATCGATGACGACATTTCTTTTGAGTTGGGGGAGGGGGGGTCGGCTTATACGTTCTTACGCGGGGGATGGGCTTCGCACCTACCAGAAGAATTGTATGAAAGATACTCTTCACGCAAACCACTTTTAAAACTAGACGAAATTGCTTTTTAATTCAATGTTTACTCGAGAATCAATGACGTCATTTCACTGTGTGCACTCTCCGGCTGTAGACTAATTTCTACTATAAGCTCCAACGTGACGTCATATTTCGTTTCCGTCTTACTATGAAAGTTTTTAATTTGCTTGTGTTTTCTCTAGAGCGTTCTTGTCAGATAGATAGATAGACAGATACATAGATAGACAGACAGCGAAACTATTAGTATTAATATATTTTTTTAAAATATTTTATTGTGTGTGTAATGACATTGATATGATAAATTACTTGGATGGCAGGCTTCGAGGTTGGCATAAAATCATAAAATATTTTTATTGTATGTGTAATGAATTGATATGATAACTTACTTGGATGGCAGACTTCGAAGTTGGCATAAAATATTTCGTTATCGGGACAGCCACAAACATTTTGTCGACTACAAATCAAATTACTGGCACATGGAAGAGATGCATTGCATCCTTCATTTACACTTGGAACTGCCAATGGTTTTTAGATTAGTCTTAATTATTTAACACCTTCAATTTATTTAAAAAATTACACTAATTTATTTCCATTAGCTTTTTTTATATACGATACACACACACACACACATATATATATATATATATATATATATATATATATATATATATATATATATATATATATATATATATATACGTGTTTTCAAATAACTTCTAAGTAGGCCTATTATGATCAAGCGGCATGTATCCCTAACTGGGAATAATGAAGTTATTATTACACAAAATAAATTACTATTGTAAATTCTAATGATATTCAGTTTCGGAATGAAAATATAAATTCATCTTAAAATGCTTAATAGTTAATTAACCATTTTTGTCTCTATATCTACACATCACTAATTATCCGGAATTAAAGATCGTGATGCATTCTTATCGAATAAACATTACAGAAATGCAATGTCGAAGTCACTGTCTAGTGAACTTGAAAATGGTAATTCTACTTTGAAACTTACGTGCTGCACATTTTTGAGTACTTTGCAAAAACACCCCGTGGCTTTTACAACTACAAATGCCTTGATCACAAATAAATTCTTTTCTGCAGTCTGAACTCGACTCACACGTCTCCCCAAAATTATTTTCTGAAACACAATGTGTCAGAATAGTGGCGTAGCGAGGTCGGGTGTCACCCGGTGCGGCACTAAATGGTGTTACCCCACAGAGGCGTAGCGACCCTTCCCATGGGACAAACTTTCAAATTTTCGATTTGCACCCCCCCCCCTTCAAACTTACGATTTGCACCCACCCCCCTCAAGTTTTTCTCTATATATTTTGCTATTTTTTGCCTTGGTGTCACCCACCTAAATGGTGTCACGCGGTGCGGTCCGCACCCCCCCCCCCCCCCCTTCGCTACGCCTCTGTGTCAGAATAACTTTTTATGTCTTTTGTTTTTTATCTTTTTTTTTAATTGGCAAATTAAAAGAAAAGCAACAAAGATGTTGATTTTCGTTACATTTTTTTGAGAAAGTTCGGCTAGAGGAGTGAACAAAAACATATTTGAAGCAATAGAGGGATAAGAATGGTCAAAGTAAGATTAAACTTTGCGCGATCCGTAAGATTGATTACTAATTTTATTATTGAATGTACACGAGTCTCTAAAACCATACTAAATAACGATTTTTTTCTTTTTACACTGTCAGTTATACAATAATTTGTTTTCTGGTTCAGCAATAATGTAAACACTACCGTTTAAAAAACGTTAAGAAGACTTGGCAGCTTAAAGTGCTTGATGGGACCAAAAGGATAGGAAAAGTTGGGAAACAGCTGAAGAAAATGGCAGAGGACTCTGTACAGTAGAAAGCTTTTACAGAGACCCTCTTACGTCAGAAACGAAAATCAATATTAATACTTGGCTAGCTTTTAATTAAAAAGGTGTATAATATTTAAATCCTCAATGGATACATTCCTTCTTTTCTTACAATAACATAATCTCTAATGATCTAAACTACTATTTAAATGGGAGAAAATTTGACTAGACCCCCTTATCAGTAATTAAAATATAGTTTTAAATATATAGTTTAGGTTTTTTTTCAATTATTTTATTTTACTTGTTTTACATCTTTGCCTTTGCATTTCAAACTTTTCTTCTTCATCGCAAGCACATGATTGGTTGATACAATATAAAGATTCTGAACAGAGAAATTCTTCTGAACAGCTTTCGTTTATGCCCTTTAACACTGTAGAAAGAGAAACAAAGAGCTCAGTTAGGTGTTCGATAGTGGCTTATGATAATTTAAAATGTTTTAATACAGTAATTATTTATATTGAATTTACAAATTATTACTTCTGTTCGTTGAATGTAAGGAAATTTTCGTTCAACAATAGAAAGTCTGCAATTATTTGTATAGTCCTGCTAATTAATGTACAGATGAATACAAGAAATTAATTATACAGCTAAAGTTAAGTAACTGCAACTTACAAAATTTACATATTCTTGTTTTAAAACTCCTTGGATTTGTAGCATATTCACATTTGCCTGTGTTCCAAATACAGGTTTCATTTTGGACGCAAGTAGTTTGTATGGTAGCATCTTGACAAAATAATTAGTAAACTTTAATTAATACTTTTAATTCTGCGTAAGCTACATAAGATTAACAATTCATTTTATCACTTAAAACATTACTTTTTAAAAGTGTATCTTTTGTATGTAGGCCTATTCCCTATTGGCTAAATCTTTTGACAATAAATAAATCTTCTGTCCTAGATTTGTTAATTTGCCCTGTATGTGAGAGCCAGAGTTTCTTCCGGGCAGCTCTACGGGGAGCTCCCCCCCCCCTCCACAGCAAGTCTACCGCCCCCCCTCGAGCGAAATGGAATTTATATAGAAAATATATACTTTTAACAGTGTCCGCCCCCCCCCCCCCGAAATTTTTAGTCCGCCCCTCCCCCCCCCCCCCCCTCCCCATAATTTAGAACAATATTGCCGAAGAAAGTTTTCAAAAATATCCTTTCGTTCGGCTACAAAAAATTAATTAAGAATTTTTAAACTGAGCATCGTGTAGGCCTAGAATGATTTAGCGCAAAGCGCTGAGGTTCGAAAGGATTTTACCATAGCGAATGAGCGGAGTTTCGAAAGGATTTTTTCTATTTTGTTTTGAATTATTGAAACTACTTGTGTTGCATTATTTATTTGCTGAATATATGATTTATCTCGATTTAAAATTGTTATGGATAAGATAAGGAAATTGCGCTTAAATAGTCACTAGACTTTTTATTAACTTGTTTAGCTTTTTGTAACCGTGCGATACAAAATTATCAAAGAAGTGTGATGTAATTACGAATGACCCTAAAACCCACAGTTATCCAAGGATAACGGGTAGCCTAGTTCTACTTTTTAACAATAAGTATTCAAAAATTGATTCAAAAACATGTCTATATCCCGATTACAATGGAGTTGCTATCCCCCTTGGTGTGATATAAGAATATTCGAGAAAGTTTAGGGGTGACCATTCCCGCTTTATTATTTAAATTTCTCAATCGATTAATGCCTCCCATTACATAGGCCGGTAAATAGAGGCGTACAATGAAGACTTGTCGTTGTCTGCATTTCTACATTTAATTTATCAGCCTACTACAGCTTTTCAATTTAGGGCTCTGACTTTATTACATAAGTTCACGCTTCAGTAATACTTACATTGCAAAACCTTTAATTTGCACTTAAGTATTGCTTAGATTACTAAGAATAACTGCCGCCTCTACTCAGTGGCGTAGCGAGGTCGGGTGTCACCCGGTGCGGCACTTAATGGTGTCACCCCCAGAGGCGCAGCGACCCTTCAAATTTTCAATATGCACCCCACCCCTCAACTTCCGATTTGCACCCCCCACCCGCCTCAAACTTTTGATTTGCACCCCCCCCCCCCTCAAACTTTCGATTTACTACCCCCCCCCCCTCAAGTTTTTCTCTATATATTTTACTATTTTTTGCCTTGGTGGGTGTCACCCCCCTAAATGGTGTCACACGGTACGGTCCGCACACCCCCCCGCCCCCCCCCCCCCTCGCTACGCCTCTGCCTCTACTAATGCTTACATTCCTAGGAATATATGCCCTTCTCCCTTTCTAGTAATGCTTACATTAATTATAATAATTGTTCCTCTAGTTATGCCAGACATACCTGACATACAAGACCTCGTATTAGAGTTGTAGTACTGGGAGGCTGTACAGTCACACACACCCTCAACACAACTCATGCTGTCTTGGCATTCCGAAGCTTGTACACATTTCCCACCTAGAGTGCGCTCTGAAATAAATAATAAATAATAAATAGCTGATGTTTAAAAACACAAAATATGTGTTGCGTTACATTTCTTACCCGCCTAAAACAACGTCACAGTTTTATTCATCATTGTCATGTAAGAACGATTCCTAGAGTGGAAATGACCACTTTAAAAAATTATTTTTCATGCGGCTTTAACTTAAGTAAAGTAAAGTTTCCCTTTCAAACCTGACGGTCTATGGGGCAAGTGAAGTAGAGTCCACTTGTTTCTGTGACCTCGGCATATGAAGAGATAGTGTGGTCAGCACTATGCCCAGCCGCCCTTACTTTTCCTAACGTGAGTTAGGTACCCATCAGAGTTGGGTGAACTCAGTGACAGTCTACTGACTTGAACCCGGATTCGAACTCGAGACTTACGGGTTAGCGGTCCAGCTCTCTACCGCTAGACCACTCCGTCATTTTCATTTAAGAACGATTCCTAGAGTGGAAATGACCACTTTAAAAAAATATTTTTCTTGAGGCTTTAACATAATAGGGCGTTAAAATTTCAAATTGACTCCATTGTAAAATTATCATTAAGTTAGTAAAGAAAAGTTTTTATTCGAAGGAAATAAGTGATCAAGTTGAAAACTATAATGCAACTTACGATCCATCGTATTTGTAATCTTTCTTATAAATCGCTGAGTTTTAAATATAATTATTAGTTGCAAAGTAAAAAAATTCTTCATACTTAATTTATATAATTTATACGAGAAATTATTATTGATACATTATGAGGACATGTACCCACTTTTTTCCATACAGATAATAGATCTCACAATATCACAAGACGCATCGTTCAATCCACCATTTGTTAATAGCTCTGTACAATCCTCTTCACGGCCATGGTCGCTATTGTTTGGCTCGCCCGGTACCCACATCCCTGTTAGATTAGCTAGGCTGTCGTCATCATCCCACCTCCATTCGCCTTCACGAGATGCATCATTGGCACCGTGCCACACTAAAAGGGTTAATTGTATAATGAGATACATTATGCCCAACTAAAAGGGTTAAATATAATGAGATGCATCATTGGCACCATGCCACACTAAAAGGGTTAAATATAATGAGATTAATCATTGGCACCGTGCCATACTAAAAGGGTTAAATATAATGAGATGCAACATTGGCAAATTAAATATAATGAGATGCATTATTGGCACCGTGCCACACTAAAAGGGTTAAACATAATGAGATGCATCATGCCACACTAAAAGGGTTAAACATAATGAGATGCATCATGCCACACTAAAAGGGTTAAATATAATGAGATAGGCCTACATCATTGACACCATGACACACTAAAAGGGTTAAACAAAATGAGATGCATCATTGGCACAGTGCCATACTAAAAGGGTTAAATATAATGAGATGCATCATTGGCACAATGACACACTAAAAGGGTTAATTATAATCAAATGCATCATGCCACACTAAAAGGGTTAAACATAATGAGATGCATCATTGGCACAATGACACACTAAAAGGGTTAATTATAATCAAATGCATCATGCCACACTAAAAGGGTTAAACATAATGAGATGCATCATTGGCACCAAGCCACACTAAAAGGGTTAAATATAATGAAATGCATCATGCCACACTAAAAGGGTTAAATATAATGAGATACATTATTGGCACCGTGCCACACTAAAAGGGTTAAATATTATGAGATGCATAATTGGCACCATGACACACTAAAAGGGTTAAATATAATGAGATACATCATGCCACACTAAAAGGGTTAAATATAATGAGATACATCATGCCACACTAAAAGGGTTAAATATAATGAGATACATTATTGGCACCGTGCCACACTAAAAGGGTTAAATATAATGAGATGCATAATTGGCACCATGACACACTAAAAGGGTTAAATATAATGAGATGCATCATGCCACACTAAAAGGGTTAAATATAATGAGATGCATCATTGGCACCATACCCTACTAAAAGGGTTAAATATAATAAGATACATAATTGGCACCATGCCACACTAAAAGGGTTAAATATAATGAGATGCATCATGCAACACTAAAAGGGTTAAATATAATGAGATGCATAATTGGCACCATGACACACTAAAAGGGTTAAATATAATGAGATGCATAATTGGCACCATGACACACTAAAAGGGTTAAATATAATGAGATACATCATGCCACACTAAAAGGGTTAAATATAATGAGATACATCATGCCACACTAAAAGGGTTAAATATAATGAGATACATTATTGGCACCGTGCCACACTAAAAGGGTTAAATATAATGAGATGCATAATTGGCACCATGACACACTAAAAGGGTTAAATATAATGAGATGCATAATTGGCACCATAACACACAAAAAGGGTTAAATATAATGAGATACATCATGCCACACTAAAAGGGTTAAATATAATGAGATACATCATGCCACACTAAAAGGGTTAAATATAATGAGATACATCATGCCACACTAAAAGGGTTAAATATAATGAGATACATTATTGGCACAGTGCCACACTAAAAGGGTTAAATATAATGAGATACATCATGCCACACTAAAAGGGTTAAATATAATGAGATACATCATGCCACACTAAAAGGGTTAAATATAATGAGATACATTATTGGCACCGTGCCACACTAAAAGGGTTAAATATTATGAGATGCATAATTGGCACTATGACACACTAAAAGGGTTAAATATAATGAGATGCATAATTGGCACCATGACACACTAAAAGGGTTAAATATAATGAGCTGCATCATTGGCACCGTGCCACACTAAAAGGGTTAAATATAATGAGATACATCATTGGCACCATGCCACACTAAAAGGGTTAAATATAATGAGATGCATAATTGGCACCATGCCACACTAAAAGGGTTAAATATAATGAGATGCATCATTGGCACCATGCCACACTAAAAGGGTTAAATATAATGAGATGCATAATTGGCACCATGCCACACTAAAAGGGTTAAATATAATGAGATGCATCATTGGCACCATGCCACACTAAAAGGGTTAAATATAATGAGATACACCATGCCACACTAAAAGGGTTAAATATAATGAGATGCCACACTAAAAGAGATAAACTGAATTAGATAATCATTGACTTCCGCAAAAACAGGGATAAACAGAATGAAATACATCTTTGGCGCAATGACACACAAGCAGAAATAAACATAATGAGATACATCATTGACACCATGCCGAAATATCAGGGATAAAAAGAAGTACTGTTGCTTTTGATTTTCAACTATTATAGACAACACTAGAGGACGGCGTGGTTGGGCTGGTAAACCTTATGGTTGCTATACCGAAAAATCCCGAGTTCAAACCCTCTGCAGATGAGGCTCGCTAGTTTGGACAGCAACCTATCTAGGAAAGAAAATTCCAAAATCTTACAACTGCCGTCTTGTAGCTTGTTCTTGTATGTATGAAAGCTATGGAAGCAATTCCAGAAAGCAGGCTGAAATCAGAGTCAACGGGCTCTATGGCGTACAGCATGTTAACGCGTAATCCTTAATTGAGATAGAGGAAACCCCTTGCAACATCGCAATGAAAAACAAAGAACAAGAAGAACGGACAGCACTTCAAGCTCTAAAAAAACGAAAGGGGTTACCTTGGTAACTTTTGTGTTATTCACAGCATAAAATTCATAATTGGTCTAATAACTTTCATACCTGGTTTATCAATATCGATGTACAATGGCTGAAAATCTGGTGGGAGGTAGTTTGGTCTAAGTTGTATGATGGTTGATGGTGAACTCAGATTTGAGCACAGAGTCTAAAATATATTCCAATACAATGAAAAGTATATTATTATTTTATTATATAAGCTGATTATTTTTTCTTTTTGCATAAATAATTATATTTTGGTTTAAACACTTTGTAACTCTATAGCTACACTTTATTTTAAAAATTATAAGAGAAAAAGTATCTTTTACAAAATGGTTAATAGTAGAAATTGTTTTCAGTCTAATTGTTTTTTTTTTTCTTTTTTTTTTTAATACTGTTTTTTTAAAATACTTTTTATATTAAATAAAAGCAATTAAGGGTAATAGTTTATTTAATTATGTTTATACACATTTCCTGTTTTACCCTAGCCAATAGCTTATCAGAAGGATCTGGAAATTTTTGAAGACACACTCCATCATATGCTTGGGCTTCAAGATTACTGCATTCTGCAGCTGGTGAATCTTTGAGTGATAAAAAATTGGAAGAATTGATTTTTTTTTTACTTTCTCGTATACGAAGTATAGAGGAAGTATTGTAATCGTGCAAAAACATTATCCAAGACTAATAGTAATAGACATTGCTTATATTTAGATAACTCAGTTTTAGAAAACAAGATCACACGCCTAGGAATATAGGACTGCTAACGCATTGATAAAATCCTCATAAAATATTGCGTTATACTTTCTTCTGATACTGAGGCAACGCGCAGGGACGGGGACGATATGATTTTATAAGGTAGAAGAAAAAGTTACCAAGGATACATTGGTTGAGCGCAGTAAAAAATATGTGGCTGATCGGACAGTCGCACACTCCGTATAAGCAGATCATACTGTCCTTACAATCTGAGTTAATTGTGCATAGTCCTCCAATAGACTTCTCTAAACAATAAAAGGCAACAGAAACATAATTAATCACTTATGTTACAGCATTTTGAAACCTAAGTCCAAAAAAAATAATTATAAACATTTTAACAAGCTTAATAACAATTTAAAAAAAGAAACAGAAAATAAATTCTTTTTAAAAGCTTTTTATTTATCTTGCTTCCTTGTGCTTTTGTCTTTTTGCGAGCTTTTATTTGAATGTTTTCCTTTGTCTGTCTTTTGTTGTCATGGATTGAAGCTGGCGAGCGAAAATTCGACCACTTCTAATCGACCTATTTCTATGAAACATGGCACGTGGGTCAAGATCCAATCGCAATGTAATTTGACTTCAAATTTTACTTTAATAGATGCTTAATTATGTTATAAAGATTTTTTTCAAATGTCCTAAACGTAGCTAACGGTATTTAATTTTATTCTATTGTTAGTAACATAAATTATAATTGTTTCATATTGGGTACTCTTTGTATTTTAAACCTTTAAGCGAAGCCTGTTATTAATGGGAATCATGATATAAAGATATTCAATATATCATAAAACGATCCACGCTTTTCTTTGTAGTTATTAAAATAGTAGTTCATTAGCATGCATTTAAAGAAAATCATTAATTTTCTCCTTTTTAGAGCGTTATTAAATAAACAATTGTTATTAAAACGTTTTCATGAATTTTTAATTAATTTTCTTAATAATTATTTTTTAATACAGCAGAATTGAATTACTAAAAACAATTGCACGCTAAATGTACACGAACAATTTGCATTTAATAGTGCGGTATATTGTACTTTAAACAGTAAACTTTAATTAATTTTAAAAAATTAATAAAGCATACAATTATTTATTAAGCATCCAAGTCAAATTATGTCACATTGCATTGTTATTGCTCTTGTCACACCTGCCTAGTTTCAAAGCAATTTGTCAGTTAGAAGTGGTCTAAATTTTGCTCACCAGTTGCGATCCATGACGACAGACAGACATAGAGAGGAGGCAAGTTAAATAAAAGCTTGTAAAAAGCTAGAAATCTCATACAAATACATTGTCCTGTTCATGCTGTTATAGCAAAAGTGATTCAAATTGAGTTTCACAGAGGTTTACCTAACCTGATTAAAACACCAAACTAACATTTCACAAAAATTAACTGCTAGCAATACCAGAAATAATTAAGTGTAGTAATTTTAAATGCAATTCTCTAAAAAGTAAAACAAAATAATTCAGTTTTAGTCTATACAGTTAATATTTTATCTGTGATAAGCTTTTTAATAATGTTACATTGTGAAGTACCCAGCATTGGTGGAGATGTTAATATTGATTGTAGATTTATCAATCCTACAACAACGTTAAAGAGTTGTCGACAAATAAAATTTGTAATGAGGGTGGTTTAAAATTAAGTTATATTATGTTCAATAGAGTATGCATGCTTGAAATAGTGCATTCTTTTTACTATATGCCGCTATAGTCTAATACCCATGTGTCCTCATTCTTATCTTTATTCAAACGTATGTTAAACCTTCTTCAATTATTTAACACAATAAGTTCATTCACACATTCCATCTTTTTTTACTTTCTCGTATATACGTAGTATAGAGAAAGTATTGTAATCGTGCAAAAAAAAAAAATCGAGATTTTTACAAATCTCGACGTTTTACACCTCACTGATACGGAAAAACATAATTTTGCAATCTTGTCCGTATGTCTGTGTGTGTGTGTGTCTGTCTGTCTGTCTGTCTGTCCGTGTGTAAACACGATAACTTGAGTACCGTTACAGCTAGGTTGATGAAATTTCATATATAAGTATTTTATCAAAATCGTAGATCCGTATCAACTTTTGAGCGATTTCCGATAACCGGAAGTGGTACTTTTCCTACTTTGAATTTTTTAAAAGCCTATAACTTGAGTACTATTTCAGATAGATAAATGAAATTTCACATGTAAGTAAAAGATCTAATTCTCTACCTTCTGTTAAATTTTGAGTAATTTCCGTTGACAGGAAGTAGTAATTTACGCTACTTCCGATTTCTCAAAAAACTAATGTAAATTTTAAAAGTACTAATAATATTGCGCACTATTATACACACCTTTATTAGGCGTTCGCTTGGTGCGCAATTGTTTTTTACTGAGATTCTATTCTATTTTTAAAAGTTTTAGTATTTAAAATGGATTAAAAATCATAACTATATCCCCAGTTACCATCCCCTTGTTGTTTTATATAAGAATATTCGAGAAAGTTTAGGGGAGATCACTACCGGTTTATTTTAACACAACATAATTTTGAAATTTATTCATTATCCATTAGACATGCACAAACACACAAAAATACATAGTTTTTAAATTTACTGGTTAAAAAAAAAATATCAGTCTCTATTTATCAGCAAAAGTTTAAGATATTATTATGAAACAAGAATATCAATTGGTAGGAAAAAATATGCTAAACAGAGTTGGTCAATTATTGTACTAGGGAAGTAGTCTAGTAGACATAGTGCTGACCACATGTTTCATCTAATTCTTGAGTTCAAATTAATAGATAAATCTATTTTATCTCCCCTATGGCACACTGAAGGTACGTTTATTAATTTTTACATACACATTTAACTTTTTTTTTAAATCCCAAAGATATAAGAAAACCATTTTAAAATATAAGTTTAATAACGTAATTTTTACTGACATAAATGTTCTTACTTTTTTCCAAACAGATGTATATTCTCTTAATATCACACGGTACATCATTTAGCTTTCCGTTTGAATGCATTTCAGTACAATGCTCACTATTAAGGTTATTTGGCTCATTCTTGCACCACATCGAGCCTATGTTAGCTTCCGAATTATCTGGCCACCTCCAGTCGCCTTCCATAAGTTGATCAGTTGCTCCAAACCAAACTAACGATTATAAAAAAAAATATTGATTTATCCAAGTAATAAAGCAAACAAGATTGACTACTTTAAAGGAAATAGGAGCTTATATATCTGTAATTTCTTAACTTGTCAATACAAGATAAAAATAAAATAACATAACTGTATTTCTCAATGCCAGAATATCTAGGTTTAAAACCAAATGGAAAAATATCATCTGTGACTTGAAGGAGAGTTGCACCTCCTGGTAACTTCATACACTTTTCCTGTGAAAAAACAAAATGATAAGTTATTTTATTTTAATTAGGATTTTGTAGTTTTCGTTTTAAATATTTTTCTACAAATTGTATGTGATTATTGTGACTATTAATTTTTTTTTATTTTAATTTGTGGCGTAACGTTTTTTTTTTAAGTGTGTGGAAACGTAAGTTGAAATGAATTGAATTCCTACCGGTCGGAAATTATATTTAAAGAGAACAAGGTCGAAGCTTCAAGGTCTTTTTTTTTTTCGACGAGAATCTCTACCAATAGAATTCGCATTGGATGCATTTATGGATTTTTTAAATTATTTATTTTGATTCTGTGTGAGTTTCAAAGTTACTTGTTGATATTTTGAATATAGGTGTGATTAGTTTTCTTGTATTTCCTGAACCTGTAGCGGTGTTGTGTCTTTCAGGCCATCTGGTTTAGGTGATTTTTCCTAGACTGATTTAATGTGGATTTTATGCTTTACAAATTTATAATTGTGAGTTTCCCACTATAGTCACGTTAGGTTTAGTTAGTTTTCAAGTTGATTTTTATAGTGCTAAGCAGTGGCGTAGCGAGGTCGGGTGTCACCCCCCAGATGCATAGCGACCCTTCCCTGGGACAAACTTTTAATTTTCGATTTGCACCTCCCCCCCCCCCCCCCCCCCCTCAAACTTTCGGTTTGCACCTCTTAAAAGACTATTTAACACTCGAATTAATCACTTAATTAAGTGGAATTATCATTTATCTCTATATATTTTGATATTTTTTTGCCTTGGTGTCACCCCCCTAAATGGTGTTATCCGCACACACCCCCCCCTCGCTACGCTTCCGGTGCTAAGTATAGTCATGTTTCTTTTTTTAGCCTCGAGTTGTAGATATAGTTGCATTAAAATATGTGCGTGTTTAAATTCAGTCAACCTCAACATTTATTGCTAACAAGTACGGTTGTTGTTTATTCATGCAGTGTTTCTTTTTTATATATTGTTGGTTTAGAACAGGGGTTCCCAACCCCGTGCCCGCGGGCGCCATGGCGCCCGCCGAACGATTCGTATGTGCCCGCCTCTCACTATTCGACAGAGACAGAATTTTTTTCATAAACATTATTAAAAGGTTGAAGGGGGTGGAAATCGAAAATTTGAGGGGGGGGGGGGGGTTGGAAATCGAAAATTTGAGGGGGGTGCAAATCGAAAGTTTTGTCCCCGGGTGACGGGAAGGGTCGCTACGCCTCTGGAACGTGTTTGCCAATTTAAAATAGGTGGTGCCCGCCACCCTACCGATATTTTAGAATGTGCTCTAGAGTAAAAAAAAAGGTTGGGAACCCCTGGTTTAGAACAATGGCTGCGGGATGATTCCTTTGTGAAAAAGAAATGGCTCTAATGTAATTTATAACACATTATTTTTAATTGCTTAGCAAAATTTTGCTAAGATTGTTACTGGTGACTATATTTAACCATGATGAGTACCTTGTGCGTGTCTTGGTAAGACTAGGATTAAATTAGTAATAAGAACCGAATTTAGATTTTAGAAGTAATGTTAGTAGTAGGGATTGGTATTTTACTCGAGGCCTTAGAGCGTAGTTATCCTTAGAAGTTAGTATTTTATCACTTTTCTTAACCATGTGTATATATTTATGTACATATTTTCTTTTCTCGATGTTTTCTTCTATTCAGTTTACGTGTGTAACTTGACTGGGTGTTTTGTAGCTTGTTATGTATGTTTAGTATGTGTTTGTTTGTTTGGTTGTTGTGTAATTTTTTTTCAGTTTATGTATAATTTTGTATGCTAAGACTGTAGTGAATTTATCTGATTTAAAAAAATATATAAAGTTCATGTTTTGTTCCGTGTTTTAGTATAATATAATTTACGTCTAATTGATCATCTATTGTTATTTTTTAAAATCTAGATTAAGATTAGGGATTAACTACCGTGGGTTTAGCTACGGTTGCACTAATGGTGGCTTTTTGTGGTAGGGAATGACTCAAATTACTTACTTGTGCTTTATTCCAATTTACTTCATTAGAAAATAACTTCATACAAGCTCCATTCTGGTTTCTAGATTGATCGCCAAGACTACATGGTGATTTCTCGTGCCCTACTCAGATTTAAGTCAACATCAATTAAAATTTAAAAAAAAAAAAAAACAAATGCACTACACAATTAGCAATTATAACTTTGTTGCCGTGCTTGTATGCACTCTACTCAGGTTTAACTTAAATCAAGTTTAAACTTAAAAACAAGTGTATTATACAATAAACAGTTATAGATTTGTTTTGATGCATTTATGTCACTATTAAGAATAATAAAAATATCTATTAAAATTTCAGACCAAAGCAGAGGCGCCCGGGGACAAACTTTTAATTTGGCGCCCCCTCGGGAACAACCTTTCAATTTATAATTTGCAACCCTCCCCCCCCCCCACCCTCAAAACTTCAATTTGAACCCCCCACTCAAACTTTCAATTAGTTTTTCCAACCTATTTTGGCGCCCCCTAAGGTTGACGCCCGGGGACATATGTACCCCCCCCCCCCCGCCCCCACCGCCCTTGCTACGCCTCTGGACCAAATTTATTATATAATAAAGCAGTTATGGCTTCGTTAATTAATGTGTCCACGTACCTTGAATCTCCAGTGAGCCACTGAATTTAGATACATTAGATATTGTGTAAACAATAAACATGGTATCCTTGGTTCCCATGACAACAGTGGGCTCTCCAGGACAGTAAAGAGCTAGCTGTTGGCTACTGATATTTGCGCCATCATAAACTTCAAAATATTCTTCCTTGCAGTTTCCTGTATTAGATTCAGTTGGTTGGATTCTGTAAAAAATTATATATGTAGTTTTCTTTGACTAGAGATATGTTTTAATTCTTGTTGATTCATTGTGAACAATATTTTCTTTGTATACAACGTACAAAAAATAAATAATAATAAACATGCACTGTTGGTCTTCATTCTTCTACATAAATAATATAAAAAGCGATAGTTTGTGTTTTATTAAATAAAACGACACAAACCAAGTTAATAAACGTATATTTTATTCAAAAACGCTTATCCAGATAGGTAATAAAGGAGCAGCGTTGTCGGTTAGGGAAGCGCTCTGTTGTTAACTCCAACAGTTCTAAGCAGTGTTTCTTCCAGACTTTTTTCTCCGGGGGGGCACTTGAAATCTTCGGGGGGGGCGGTAAACTTTCTTCGGGGGGGCGGACACTGTTAAAAGTATATATTTTCTATATAAATTATATAAATTTCATATCGTTCGGGGGGGCGGTAAAAATTTTTCGGGGGGGCTTCGCCCCCCCGAAGAGATGCCTGGAAGAAACTCTGGTTCTAAGTTCGTACCCCACCAGATAAGGCCGAGTAGCTGGAGACTGCAACTCATCAAGGGGAGATCACTTCGAAACGTATATTCTGATTTGTTGTACGCTAATCCTTGTTTTATTAGTCTATTTTACATTTATTAAAATGGTTATTCCGTTGCTGTGAATAAGTATTAGAAAATACAGATAGTTCTAGAAAACACTACCTTAAAGAATAAAAATTGAAGTCAACTCCTCTAATTGTAATCTTACATGTTGTGGTGCTGTTATCTTCTACGGAAATCGACGGAGGTTCTTGATAAATCTCAGGACATGATTTACCTGCAAGGTGCGAAAGGGTTAAGTTAGGTTCTTAGTCATAGTAAGTTTCATGTTTTCTGTTTGTGTTTAAGCAGGGGTTTCTTTCAGACATTTTTCTCGAGGAGGGAGGAGGAGGGGATAGAAACTTCCGCTGATTTAAGTATCGGTATTTCATCAATATGGGAAAAGTCAAATTTAAATTTAAAAAATAATTTTCATTAGCCACTTAGCTGTGTGATATAGTTGTACTGTATATTGCGCACAGCGTTTTTTTCCCAGACTTTTTTCTCCGGGGTATGGAGAGGGGGGTGGTGGAGGTGGACACTTGAAAGTTTTGGGAACTAAATTTTCCGGAGGAGGGATGGGGGGGCAAATGTAAAAGTGTATATTTCCTCTATAACGTCTATCTCGTCTGGTGGTGGGGGTAGGTGGTATACGTGCTTCGACTGGTGTAGCTCTAAATACTATGATTTATAAAATGAGGTTATTTGTGTGGTGTAATTGTTTTATTTTTATTTATTTTTGTTAAAAATGACGATATGAGTCCAAAATTTAACACTTTTAAAAACATATTGTAATAATTAACATCAGACTAACTAATTGAAGCTGCCCATCTAGCGAGATGGGTTCGATCGTTGCATAGTTTTAAAAAAAAAATCGAATTTGCTTAGTTGCACAAAATTAATTAAAATTATTTTTTTTAGACCAAGTGACATAGTTATGCAATGTTTATTTACATTTTCAACAATTAAATAAAAAAATAAACATGTTTTTGGCTTTTTAAAAGTTTAGTGACCGAAAATAATAAAAACATATAATATGCCTAGATCTACATCTAATGTTCAGTCAAGTCTGATTGCACCAAAAATTTTAAACATTGAATAAATCATTTGAGATTATTCACGACTGCGACCATTTACAATTTTATTTTAACAGGTTAGTAAAAGAAAACTATAAATACAAACATAGATATTCAATGGATAATGTATTTTTATTTCACTCTGTATCTTTTTCGTCAAAATAAATGGCAAGTAAATTATCATTAATTCAAACAATACCTTTGTGACAGCAATTGCAGATTTCTTCAATACAGAAGTTATTTTTAGTGCATGTGACTGATTCTCTAAATTTGCATCTATTGCCATTTGCAACCACGAAGATCTAAAATACAATACCAAGCCAAATAGATAAACATAACAGTCAATATATAGTAAGCTTGGAAAATATGATAAATACAGCTATTTTATTTGTTTCATGCACATATTTATTGCATTGATGATAGGGCCTTTGGTGGTGTATCACAGGGGCGTAGCGAGGGGGGGGGGGGGGGGGCGGGAGTGCGGACCGCACCGGGTGACACCATTTAGGGGGGTGACACCAAGGCAAAAAAATAGCAAAATATATAGAGAAAAACTTGAGGGGGGGGGTGCAAATCGAAAGTTTTGAGGGGGGGGGGGGGTGCAAATCGAAAGTTTGAGGGGGGGGGGGTGCAAATCGAAAACTTGAAAGTTTGTCCCCGGGAAGGGTCGTAACGCCTCTAGGGGGGGTGACACCATTAAGTGCCGCACCGGGTGACACCCGACCTCGCTACGCCACTGGTGTATCATATTACATATACGATTTATTTTACCCATTGTCACATATGGATTATTATTTTGTTACATTGTGTTGTATTCAGTGGGATTAAGAGGTACAATTATTTTCCATTAACTCTTCCTTTAAAATCCAAACAAACATATTTTTAAATTAAAATAAACAGACTTTAATACAGTATTAAATAAAAACTTACAATAGAAAGCAGCCAACAAATTTGAAAAGTAAAATACATGCTTTATTCCGTTTATAATATCGTAACTCTATCATAAAAATCTTTAACTCCACATTAAATATTAAATATAACAATAGTGCGCAGCAGTGAGTTCAGTGACTTAATTTTATAAACATGGGAAGTTAATTTAAACATTTAAAAGTGTTCAACGCCTCCAAGTGACCTGTTTGTTGAAGTGGTCACTCAACCCAATTGTATTATGCATGATTACAATCTTGTCACTTTACCATAGACAATACGTCTAGAACTATTTGCTCGTTTATAGACCTACACAAGTGAATGTATTCAGCAGTTTAAATGGGTTTTTTTTTGTAGCACTTTGGTGTCATATTCGCGTACCCACTAAAGAACATGAGAGTTTGATATACAGAGGTGAGATAGGTGCCCAGCGAGTTGTCCGTAAATTTTTGGGAAACTATATCCGATTCATGTTTGATGGGTGATTACATTTTGTGCGATTTGTAAAGAAATGTAGAAATATAGCACGCCTACTATTAATTAAGAGGGTGCTTCGTGTGTGATGAGTAATTTTAATTGTAATGTGGGCTGGGATCTGAAGGTTGTGCAGTGTCTTCTTTTGTAAAGGGTAGATGAAGTAGAGTATGGTCGCGCTATGGCCGTCCACCTTTTCTTTTCCCCAACTGGAATCAGTAACCCATCAGAGTTGGACGGCAGTATTTCTTGTAGACTATTTCCTCCGGGGGGGGGGGGGCGAAATTTCTTCGGGGGGTCAAAGCCCCCCCCCCCCCCCCCCCCCCCCCGAAGAGTAGAAACTCTGCTGGGCGGACTCTGGGACGTCCAAGGGACTTGAGCCCGGTTTGCAAATTCGAGACTTATCTCTTGTCGGGATCGCAGAGAGCAGACGAACGTCATGAGAGTACATTAATATTATAAATGAGCTGACCCGCTGCGTATTACACGCCGCTATTTAGTTGTTTTATTTTCTACTTTTCAGTACTTCGTAGTTAGTGAATTCGACACTATCCTCCCTTCCGCTACTGTTTCATGGCACTTTACTTGGCGGCGCTACTCCTGCGTTAGCCTGTTATTTTTACTTTCACGTACAGAGGAAGTATTGTTATCGTGCACAAAAAAAAAAATTCACATGAAATTTTGACAGTTTTCATCGTTTAACACCTCAGTACTTCATCACAGAGAATAGGGGACTTATTTTAGCGGGCAAAAATTATAAATCCAGATTTATCAGAATTTCGGCGTTTTATGCGTATTCGAGTCGGAAAACTGGGTCGGAAATCGTAGCCTCTCCCCCCCCCCCCCCCCCTGAAGCACATCCATCCACCCTCACCCCCCCCCCCTCCAACAAAATAGAAACGAATTATGTAGAAAAGATCATGAAAGTTAAATATAATAATCTTAACCTCTGGGAGGTATGCGGAAAAGTACCTGTGGAGAACGAAGGAACGAAAACGGGTTGGACACACCCACAGATAGACAGTTAGTAACACCAACAGACAGAATAATAAGAGGAACTGTTTAGGGGGTGGTTCGTTGCGGGTGCACACTAGTTTGATCTATGTTTTACCCTATCATTAAAACGATCTCTTGGGACGGCTCAATGGGGTAGTAGAGCATACGACTGCTAAACCGAAAGTCTCGAGTTCGAATCCAGGGCTCGCGTAAGTAGAACGTCCTTGAGTCCACCTAGCTCTGGTGGGTACCTGACTCACTTTACGGACAGGTAAGAAGGCAGCTGGGCATAGTGCTGACCATACTACCCCTTCATATGCCGAGGTCACCGAACAGGTGAACTACATGGACCGCAATGTTTAAAAGGGTACTTTACTGAGAGCAATATCAATTATATTCTAGAATTAAATTGTGTGTTAGGCTGATAAAAGTCACAGAGCAAGGGCTGCCATCGGCCTGGTAGACGAGCAATCATCCCTTGTTTTTATGCTACACTGTATCTTTAGTGTTTGGTATATAGCCTACGCGGTAAGCTGCCACAACGAACATAGGGGATTGTCCATGGAGAATGTTATACCTCTTTGGCATAACTGTGACTCAAAAGTTGATCGCTAACGCTAAGATAAAATAAAATTTGGTAAAACAATGTGTTTGTAAAAAAAAATGTGTTTGTAAAAAAAATGTGTTTCTAAAAAAAAACATAATTATTGGAATTCTGGTTATAAAAGTATTCTCTCGTCTCCCCCTCCCCCATCCACTTTGATCCGTTTATGTTTTTTTGTTTGGTCAGAAAACTACCTCAGAACCCATTTAAATGCATCGGATGCAGACAATATCTATAGCAATCAAGTAGAAGTCTCTGATTTGCCTTGTTTAACTGTTTAAATTTAGATAAACATTTTACTTTTTACTACAAGGAATTAGTTTTGCTACTTCTCAAAAATACTGGATAGATAAAACGTACAATGTGTTTTGATAGGCCTACTTTCAGTGTATCTTCCAGGCATCTCTTCGCGAATGGAAATTCATGTAGAAAACGTACTTTTAATAGTGTCCACCCCCCCCCCCCCCCCCGAAAATATCAAGCCCCCGGAGAAAAAAGTCTGGAAGAAACACTGCCTACTTTTGATGTGTACGATTGGTTTCTTTTGAAGTGTTTAAAGATTTATCTAACCATCAAGCCGGTGAAAATCGTTTCGAATTATGTTGTCCAAAAAGCCTTCCCCACCCCAATTAGGGAAAGGTTGATTGGTTCTTTTTACCTTTATTTATTTTGCTTTTTCACATTTATTAGAAAAAAAAACAGTTGCATTCGTAGGCCTAAAGCTTTGTAGCAGTCTATTTTCTGAGCTTCTACATGATATAAATCAGTGATGCCACTTTACTTTTTTAGTTTTTTTTACCATTGTTGGCACCCCAAAACACCCATCTCTTAACTACGCCTCTGGTAACGACAGAGGGAGGGGAAATGACCGGAGAGTAATTGACGGGGAGGAAATGTAGAATGTAGTAGGGCTTTCACACAAACAAAACAATTGAATTGACTTTGTTGACATTTAAAATTTTAAGAGCACACTTATTACAATTTTGTTTAAAAAATAATAAACAACTATTTAGCGAATTTCGGAGCCGCAATGCATACATTAGAAATTACAGGCAGTGTTTCTTCCAGACTTTTTTAAGGGGGAGGGGGACGGCGGTAGACTTTTTTTTGGGAGGGGCAGAGCCCCCCCCCCCCCCCCCCCCCGAGAAGAGATGCCAGGAAGGAACACTGATTACAGGCTACGTATTCTGCTGTAAATCAATTTTTATTTCAATGCCAGTTTGTACACATTAGATCTATGTTATCATGTCATTTGGTTATCCAAGTTCTCGGGAATTAGTATTAACATCGCTCTAAGTTTCGACAAATGGAAAATTCAAAACAAGAAGTAGGCTGGTCTAAGTGGCATAGGTTTAGTTGTCTGTCTCACTAGATTGACTAGATCTAGAAATCTAGATCTAGACTAGATTCTAGATCTACATTTTAAATTTAATTAATTCATTTTAAATTTAACCTATTCAATTGCAAAGTAGACTCTATATACCCCTTTAAAGTTTTAACTTAAAATTAGGCATTCCGACTTCCGCTGTTTCGATTCGGTATTCAACATCCGGACTTTTCGATGCAGTCTTTATAAAAACTCGCCCTTTTCCGAAGAATGCCGAATCTCACTGTTGGAATCGAGTTTTAAGAAATATTCGATATAGATATTCTAGTGTAGTCGTATTATATGTTTCAATTAGAAAATTACCGCCATTATGACAATCTTTAAGCCGAAATCGATCGCACGATTCTAATGAGTTTATCTCGCGAACATGTCCCGTACGGTGCTGTCACATTTTAAATAAGTTTACGTATTAAACCCTTTATAAGTGTCTTGCCATTAGTTGTAAGTGTCCATTAAATAAACAAATATTATTATAATAACGGTTTTATGGCACTTACTACTTCTGCTTACGAGTTATCATACATGTCAAATCCCCGAGCTAGCGCTTCGGCCTTGACAACGCCATGGCGTCGGTTTAGCACCGCATTACCTATTATCGATAAAATACGCGCACTAATGCCAATGACGTTGTTTTCGAAGTTGGAAAGAATTTAAATTGTGGGTGGCACTGTTAAAACTAGATAAAATACGTTGATCAAGTTATCTATTAAAACCGACAGGCAAGAAGCTTAGGCTTACATTAAATAGTGTTAAGCATTTCACACATACCTACTTACTTAGATTTAAGGCTAATAGTACTAATACTAATAGCCTTTAAATTTTAATATACTATTATACTTCATACTATAAATAAGTTATAGGCCTATTTCTTAGTATAACTAATGCTATATAGTATATACTATATGTATCAATTGATAAAGTAAGTCTGGGCCTATTATTGGTTATGATAAGTAAAGAAGCTTGGTGATAAACTTATTTAATTATTTGTAATAATTATGCTTATGACATTAGTAAATAATTAACAAAAGGTGCAGCAATTGACATGGGGGGGGGGGGGGTACTAATTAATAAGGCAGTGAATTTAGAATGACATGAAAAAGGCATGATAATTATTATTCATAATAATTTAGGATACAATTTTTACATTTAATAATAAAAAGTAACAAAAAAAAATAACAACAAACAATACGGATTTAAATCACTGCATGTTGCCAATTATATATTCCTATAAGCAGATAGACAGGGAAGCTGTAACTTCTGATTTGGTACAAATTAACACTTAGCTTAATAAACTTTTACAAGAATGTAAGGTTTTTCTATTGATTAGTAATTTAGTTGTACCAAAATATCAATAGGGTCTTATAAAGGCCCTAGTATATTAAAGTAGTTTCCCTTTTGGACCTGTCAATCCATCATCCATAAAGCAGCTGAAGTAGAGTTTATCTGTTTCTTGACCCATGCACATGAAGTGATGGTGTGGTTAGCTCTCTGCCAAGCTATCTTTACTTTCCCTTGGGTCAGGTACTCATCTGAGCTTGGTGGATGCTGCACGCTGCACAGACAGACTCGTCTGAGATCTGAGCTTAAGACTTGCATGTTAGTAGTTGAGTGCTTTAACACACCATCCCTAGTTTTATTTTTTAGCATTCTTCTTATTACATGCTTCAGTATCAATAACCAAAATGTATCCTATCTATTATAGTAACATTCTGGACATACGTCCGTTGCAGTCACTATAATTACTATAAAAGGGTGCAACACCCTTTCATAGGACTTTTTAATTATATGCAGTCATACTTAATATAATTTTTTTCTATATTATATTTCTATTGCCCCCACCCTCTAGCAAAGTTTCAGTTTTAATATTAAAAAAAAAAACATAGACTTTCAGTCTGCATATTGACCTATATAGAACAGCACCCCTCACTTTAATTTGACTTGATTAGTTCTAATTATCCTTCATCAAATTTTGATTTTACTTTCATATTTCTATTGCCCACACTCTCTAGCACTAATGTGCAAAGTTTTATAATTATATCTCGAATAGCAGCAGTGGTATGCAAGCCTAAAGCCAATCACACAATTAAATCCGATGTTACAGTGATATATAACAGGTTTAATACATAACTTTAAAAATTCATATAAAAAAAACTATTAGGCCTAGAATGATAAATTTGGTATTTTTATCAATGGGGTATATTATAGGATTAATCTGTGTACATTTTATCATTCTATGGTAATTAGGAAAAATATCCCAACATTCCTACTTAAAATAAAACACCAAATTAAAAGTTAAAAAACTTGGGTAATCTATCGTAACACTATCGTTTTAAAATCGCCCGCGACTAGTAATGTGAAAAACAGGTGACTCCTTAAATTTGACATGGTTTTTAGTTATGTTTTGATATTACTTCTCTAATTGCAGTCACTGTTAGTGTTACGTCCTGGTTTAATACTGGCCACCAGTTAAAGTTTGTCCTTTAGGGCCTATTACTATTTCATACTGGCCACCAGTTGTTACGTTCCAAGTTTGTTTCAACTCAAGATACGTTTCGTGTTTACTTCAATACTTTTATTCGGTCTCAATTCTTTACACACAACAGACCAGCACTCGTCCTAACCGCTACCAACTAACCGCTGACCTGCCCCACAATCGTTCTCTCGCGCTTTTATACCCGCATTCGACCTTGGGATTACCATACATAAACACTTGTGGGTTAACAATATTCTAGGGTAAACTCAACTCACACACGCACTCTCCCCTATTTCTAGATTATTCTAACCTGATCTCAAATGCCCCTAGTAGTCACCATGACTAAATTCTTCCAACAAGTGGGAGTTGTTTGTGTTCCAGCACTAATTAATTTCATAGTTTAATGTCGACATTAGATTTACTGGTGAGTAATACCAACTGCTAAAATGCTAATTTACACACTATTAACAACATGCATAACACTCACCTTTTTTTTTGAAGAATCCATAGTGGACTCAAACAAAAAATTCTGGATTTTGTTTAAAATAAAACTATAATTGATTAATCCAACTTGTTGAATTGTTCTAAATAGTAACATATTTGTGAGTTATCTATAAATGGTGTAACCTAGATAGGGTTCTACTATAGTGAGTAATATGTGTGTGTGGGGCATTGAAATGTAAATGTAATTTAAGAATGATGGTTATTATAGAGGAGAAAGTGTGGGAGTATATCTATTGCACGTGGGGGGGGGGGGGGGGGTGAATGACCCTAAATTAAGCCCAAAAATTTTCAATTAACCAACCTATAGAATAAACTGATGATCTATTATTTTTTTTTAGGTTGTATAAACTAACAGTAGTCAACAACTAATGAATTGGGCTAGCAACATCACACAGTAAGTTGTCTGGAATCTGTGTATTTGAAAATGTTTATCTCCTAAATTCTGCTTATAAACAAATATGCTTATTCCTGAAAAAAAAGAAGGCGATTTCCCCCAACATAGTTAACTGCTAAATGTTAAAGTAAAAAAATTAAATATTTAGTGATCTATTTAGCATATGAAGTAGAGTTCATGTTTCTTGAACTCAGCTTATGTAAGTCAAGTGTCCATTTGAGCTAGCTGGACTCATGACATCCGACAGTCCAAATCTATATCCGAACTCGAGACCTTTAGGCTAACAGCAAAATGCTCTAACATTTAGCACCCCCATCCCATGAGTTAACATGTTATATGCCATCCAGGTTTTCTTTCTGGATTTGCTTCCATCCAAGAATGATCTGCAAGGCAGTTGTTGTCGAAATATGTTTTCTCTTCTAGATAGGATGTTTTTCTCAGCCAATGAGCCTCATCTGCCTGCGATCTGAACTCAGGACATTTGGAGTTAGCAATCATACACACCCCCGCCTTACCACGCCATCCTCTATTACTGTTTTAGTACTATCAATTGTTAAAATGGAATAAAACATTTTATTTAATGACAATCTCTTTACAGACTTTCCAATCATGAGTGGTGGTATGACAGACTTAGAGAAGAAGTTGATTAAAACTGGGAAGCTTGCTGCAGATGTCTATTCAAGAGCCTTAACACATGCTATTAGCTCTGTGTGCACTAAAGTTATCAAGAAGGATGGTAATTACTGACTCAATTTTTTTTACACATTATTGTAATTTTTTAAGTGTATAATAGTATAATAATAGAGAATACTTTTATCTTATTTATTTTCATTGAAAGTTATCTAGATTATTTATCATTAATTAGCCATTGAAAAAATTAATAGACAACACTAAAATGACGTATTTAAGCCTTAAGGATGTGTTTACTTGTTGCCTCAAAAAGTTATTAACTTATCATAAATCAATTATTTTTAAAAATAGTCTATTAATTTCTTTTAAAAAAATGATAACATTTTTGTTTTGCAGAATGTTCGCTTAAATCATCTGACTCAGAGTGTATGGATTTTTGTAATTTTAGAACTAAAGCTCCATGCCAGAATAGCTGCAATGGTAATTTAAGATCTATTTTCCTTATTAATAATGGTGATGTCCATGTTTTTATTGAACCGCTTTACTTTTTGTTTTTATATTGAGTATTTGTTTGTAATATTGTTTGTAATTTACTCTGCAGAGTTTGTCTGTGAAAGTGAGGCAACATACCCTAAGGTAATGCATGAATGCTGCTAAGTAAAGTGATCTGTTTCTTATATCTTCCATATATTTATTAGGAAATAAGTGGGGGTTGTTAAGTCATGTGCCCTCAGTTATTTATTTAATCATTAGAACTGAAACCCAAACAATTTTTGTTTGAAAAGGTTTGCTTTTACAAATTTTGTATTATTTAAAATAGTAACCCATCATTGATTCAACATATTGTTAAATTATGTAAATCACATGCCTTCATATACTTAATCTTGCCTGTGTTATTTAAATAAGTTCTTTATTCTTAGAATACCTAAGACTAAAACATTTAGTAAAGAAATTGTGCTATCCATCATTTTTTTGTTTTAGAAAGTCAGGGACTCACATAGGAAACCAAAGAGCGATATTGATGAAACTATGAGAAAGATATCAAAACAGATGGGGAAGATCTCTTTACATTGTCAGGTTAGCCAATTCACTAACTGCAATCAGTTGTTTAAAACAGTACAATAAGGAATTGGTCATTAAGACTGAAGCTGTTATTAGGTCTTGTTTTGTGATCTTCATTGTTAAATGTTATGTTAGACTGGATTTCCCCCATACACTGTGTTATTATTATGTGTTA
The DNA here is from genome assembly GCF_028476545.2 of Physella acuta. Taxonomy (NCBI): domain Eukaryota; kingdom Metazoa; phylum Mollusca; class Gastropoda; family Physidae; genus Physella; species Physella acuta. The sequence continues at coordinate 48,743 of NW_026733841.1, read as the reverse complement.
AAATGTTATGCAATGTTTTGTGATATATTGTCCTACATGCTGTTTTGTAAAATTTAAGCCAAGGGCTAGCTACTCACAAGCTAAAGTTTAACAAAAAAATGTACTTAAACAACATGATAAATAAGGTTCTTGGTGTTTTGAATTTGCAGTTTTTTTTTTTTTACAGTGCTTACTAAAGTAAACACATAATTTTAAACCCAGTAAATTATACATAAATATTGATCATAAGCAAAATTTGAAGAAGAAAAAAACAATTATATTACTTAAATAACAATAAATAATGTCCATGGTGTTTTATTTTGGCAGTATTTCTTTACGGTATTTTAAAGTAAAAACAATAATTTTAATCCCCGTAATTTATACACAAATGATAATAATAATAAAGTTATTTCCAGAGTGTTTTTCCCAATAAATTTTACTTCTCAACAAAATGTGTTGTTTTTAAAAATCATGTAGGCCTATATAATATACAATATTATAAATATGATATATAATGTAATGTACATATTATAATCTACTATAATGGACTCTTCAGTGCTACTTCCAGTCCTGTACTGATGGAGACCTAAGCTGTGCTGACAGAAAACATGTCAGTGCATATCATAGTGATGTTACCAGCACTACCAGAGTCACTAGAAGTGCCAGAGTCACTCCTAGGAGTGCAAAAGTAACTCGCAGTGTCAGACGAGTATACAGGGTAAATAATTGTGTTCATAGTATACACATAGGAGATGGTTCTGTTCAGTTTAATTGGGATAAGATTATCGCCTTTGCTTGCTTCAATTATTTTATCTGTTAAATATTTTGCATCCCAATTTTTTACAACTCATCAGATTAAACAGTTGACAGAATGACCCATTTGGTTTTAAATGTTAAGACCAAAAATATATATAACTCTAAATTAAAATAGAACAATCCACACCAAAACAAAATTTTCAAGCTTCATATGCCCCACTAATTGTTTTATAATCTTTTTTTTTTAATTTTTGAAGTTGAAAATGATTTTTTTTTTAAAATAATTTTTTCAACTTGAAAAAAAAAATCGTATTTGGTCATTTTTAGAAGTTTAAGAGAAATAACTGGTACCTTTTAATTCAGAGTGCTTTAGTAAACTTAATTCCAATTTCATTTTGTTTTGTGGGTTGAATAATTTTGTTTTTTATTGTGTAACAGAAATAAAAAGTTTTACTGTTTTCTTTTCCAGAGTAACAGTTCCCCTCGAACAAGAAGTTCATCTTTCTCATCCACATCATCCGGCAGCACAGCATCTGCTTTAAAAAAAAGGAAAAAGAAAAAAATGGCCACTGATGATGCACGGCATATCCACTTTGATCTGATTTCCTCCAATTTGGAATCATCAATGAAAAATACTGAGGCAGCATTGGAATCTTTCAAGTCCCAGAACTCCGTAAAAAGTTCTGGTAGTTCAACCTCTGAGAAAAGCGAGCCGTCTCGAAAGTTTTTAGATGAAAAAGACATGCAAATCCTCTACAGTAAAAAGCCTTCAAAAAAGAAAAAGACGCCTTACCCGCCTCTGTTATCTTTGAGCAGCACGACATGGTCAGACTCATCTTCTGTTCCATCACAAAGAAAACAAAAGGAAAAAGTAGCACCCCCTGAACCCGTGAATCAATCCCAGAATGCTGTTAATAGTAAAGTATCTCTACAAGATCTTAGAGACCAAAACGGGAGAGGATCTAGTCCTTCACATAGTTTCTCATTCCGAAACTCTTTTATAAACAAGAGTCTAGCTGTAAATAATAATCAAAATAGTGAATCAAGAAAAGACCCAAGTAGCCCTGATTGCAATAAAAATAAAAACCATCGTCACAGAAAATTATCAGCAAGCAAGCGTAAAGAAAACACGGTTCATCGAAAGAAGTCAGTCCCGGGTAGACTTCACAGAAAGCCAGCTAAACCCTGCCTTCAAAGCACAGATAGTAAAGACCACCCTACCAAGCATGATAAGGTAGGGCCAAATCTGTGTTCACATTGCTGTGTTCAGGGTAAAGCCATGACCAAGCCATCCAGTTCGGCACAGTGTGGGGAACAGGGCATCAGGATCATCACCAAGCCTGGGCAGTACATTGTGAGGAAACCAGTGCAGGGTACCAACACCCATGTCCTGCATGTTGAGCCTGGTCGATTTGTGAACCTGACCATCCATGACCTTGTTGAGTGTTAGAATGTGGGGAACAATTTGGTCTTTGTAAGCATGTAAATCTAAGCCGATACTCCAACTCTACTTCTCTTCTATTTAGAAGTTCCGTGTTCCATATATTGACACAAGTGTTATCCACTTATCATGTTTTAAAAGCAATTGTAACATATTTTATCCATTTGTCTTTCTCTTAACTGCCAAAAATACTGTTTAATTAATATATTAATGAAAATGCAATTTTCTAGTCAATATAGATAAAACCAAATGCATCAAGTTTTTTAATTTATTATTTTATCCTACAAAAATGTGCCTGGCATATGATATTATTGTATCATTGTATATGTTTATTCTGCAAATTCATCTTGGCGATACACATTTTTAATGATTGCTAAAATAATTGAGGATAAATGTTCTGTAATGAAGTACGTTTTTGAAAAATCATGAGTCAACACAAAAATGCAACGATCTATGGTTGTTATCAAAGCCTCTAGTGTACATCAGCATTTTAAAAAAATATTATGCATGAATTTTTTTTAGTTGTTTATTTATTTTATATAAATTTATATTTATAGCCATCCCATTGGCATATATTATACTATAAATTGCATTTTATATTATGCATTTTTAAAAGATGTACATTTTTCCTGTTATATTAAAATAAGCGTGTTTTCTTTGAATACAGAAACAACATGTAGCTGTTGACAAAAATGTGATTTGACTTTACTGTGTTCATTTACCATGGTGTTGAGCTATAATTATACACCATCTACATTTAAAAACTGCTTGAACATGTCAATATTTTATATCTCTAAAAATTAGAGTTTTTTAAGAGAATTTTCAATAATTTTACTTATGAAATAAAGGTTAATAAAACTGTGTTTTATAGTCAATTTTTAAACTTTTGTAATGGTTATATGTTTGAATTTCCCTTTTATTTTAATACATAAGAATTTTTATTTTAGGAAAATACAAATTTTAATGTTGTGTTTAAGCTTTCCCAGTTAATGATTAATTATTAACATACATTCTCAATCTTTAATTAAATTTCTTTCAAAATTTTAGCAGATTTAGGTCTAGTTATCATTTGCACCTTACTGTAAAAATTAAAAAGCAGGGCTCTGTAAACAACAAAAGTAAAGACCATACAACTTGTCACTTACTTTGGCTTTCTAGAACAGTGATGAGGGTACAATAACAAATAAAAGAACAGAGTGCATCATATTTAAGTCAGCTAGCTAAATGAGTTTTCTTTAACATTTGTCCATGTTATCTCCCTTGTTTATTGTCTATAGAAAATCTTGAAATTAATTTTCAACAACTAATTTAATATTAATTCAAAGGGGAAAAAAATGAGAGATTCTTGTATTATCGGAATAGAAATTATCTGGAGAATTTGAAATGAATCGCTTCAATAAAAATGGGTCAGATTTAAGTTGCGAGATACGACCACAAACAGACAGACATAGTGAATTAAGAAAAAGCTTGTGATTACATAGAAAAGTTGTATGCTTTAATGCTGCAGATTTCACACTACATCAAACAACACATGGTATAGCAAACTATACATTTATTTTTAACCACATTTTAGCAGTACTAAAATAACTAACCAGGTAAGGATTTAAAAAAAAAAATTGTAAGTATAATTACTAAACCTAATTTTATTGCAATGATTTTCTAATTTTCATATTTTACTTATCCGTATTTAAAAATTGTTCAATTGAAATTCTTATTGGCATCATTATTTTACTATACACAAGAAAAATTTCCAGGTGTTGAAAAAAAATGTTGGAAAAAAACTTTGTAAATAAGTTTATTTTTTTAATCTGACTTTGTTTTACTTCAACTTGTTACAATAATGCTGCATAGGTAAATAATGCAAAATTGTATGGAACTTTTAAAAAAATAAATTATTATTTTAAATGCAGAGCTGACATAAAATTTTGTTAATAAATAATATTTTTATTTCCCATAGCTACTTTTTCTACCATTGTAATTACAAGCAGGATTAGTAAATATAGTTCTTCATAATGGTAATATGTATTCAAAACTATTAAAAGTAATAACATTTAAACAAACAAAAAAACAGTAAATAGCAACACAAGACTTTTCAAGCAAAATATTTACAGCAGGAAAAAAAGATGTACTTTATTTTTCAATAAATAGTTTTGTTCTGGCAAGAATGATGTATATTTTCTGTTACAAAAATATATTTTTTTAACAAAAATGTTTAAAAGTTGATTTTTGTTCCCAATATCTACCGTCATACAGCTTTAAGAACCACATCCTGGATACTGATTTCAGTTAAATGAAAGAGCACTGTGAATACAATCTTAGAAGCAATTTTTAAAGCTAGAATACCTATTGTCTGAAACCTTGTGATCTTTAAACACCCTTTTAAGGCAAAAAAATTAATTTCAATAGCACTAGTCTTTAACATATTTTGTATGTATACAAAAACAGTTCTGACAAAATGATTTTTAATAGAAAAAGACTATCTGCTCTTTTAAATTAAAATGATAAAATAATACAAAAAATGTTAATTGTAGATGTATACATGTATAGATATACACAAGCAAAGTAGATTTTAAAATGTTTCATAATATAAAACCATATAAATGTCTTTAAATTTAAAAAAAAATCAAAACAGTGTAATTTACCTTTAAATAATTTTTTCAGTTTTAATGAACAATGTATACCTAAAAAATAAACTAAAACCGTGTATACAATCATTTTTTAAAAGTAAAACTGATATTATTTTTTTATTTATAAAGAAAAATTATTAAAAGGGTTAGTCAAAATTTACATTCACTAATATAAAAACATAAACTTACTTTATGCATACACATTTTTATATAAAATTATAAATAAAATTGCCTTGCTTGAAAATGTTTAAGTTATTATAACAAGTTTAAAAAGTACAGTTTATTTATAATTTTGTTTACATGATCTCACAGCCTTTTTAGGGGAAAAAATAATAAAAGATAAAATATGATTATCACAATTCATGTTGTAGATATCACTGTGTTTAATTGTTTTTAGTTCACTGAATTAACATCTTAATACTTTAGCCAAGGTAGTTTAACAATTTTGTCTGAATTTGGCCACTCATAGCGGCACTGGTATTCAGTAATACTTGGTGAGAATACATTGGACTGAATGGGACGGCCATAAATGGAAAAGTCTGGGCAGGGGTTGATTTTGAAATCTGAAGTGGCGGCGTTAGTATCAGGTTTGGTGAACCTCAGCATGTACTCAGTCTTGCCTGGGTAGGTTGTATTGATACCAGCCTGTAGAAAAGTGGTTGAAAACAGTTATTGGTGATGATAAACTTATGTAAATTCCAATTATTTTAATTTGGAAATAGTGTAAAACTGTAATTGTATTCTCAAAAACATTTCAGAATATGAATATTTAGACACTACATACATAATGTAACATATTTATAGAAAAAAAGTATTGAACCTGTAATAAAATCCTACCTACTACATTGTAATGAAGAAAAAAACATGTCTGTATTTATTTAGCTTAAAACATAATACAAATAAATATTGTACCTGTTCCTGTACACTGTTTAGCTCATAAGGTTGTTTTGGAGATGGAATCTTGTTAGCACACATATCTATTTTACTATACTGTTCACATGCATTAAAAGCATTAAGTGATTTCACTTCATCCATCACAGAAGAGTAACGGGGATAACCACCATCTAGTGGGGCTGATGTTTTGGGGTAAAGTGAATCAATGGTTCTATACCCTAAGGAGAGAAATAAATCAATGTTATTGTTATTTTTTTTATCTTACATTATGGTTTTGGTTCATGACCAGAGTTTCTTCCAGGCGTCTCTTCGGGGGGGCTTCGCGAAATTTTTTACCGCCCCCCCCCCCCCCCCCCCAAATGAAATGAAATTTATATAATTTATATCAAAAATATATACTTTTAACAGTGTCCGCCCCCCGAAGAAAGTCTACCGCCCCCCCCAAAAAATTTCAAGTGCCCCCCGGAGAAAAAAGTCTGGAAGAAACACTGTTCATGAAAACCACTAAAGTTAAATTTTTTAACAACTTCAACTCACCAGACTAAAATTTGTTTTTGTGAATTAAAGCATACCTCTTGTCACTCTCATTGGCGGATTGCTGCTCCCAAACCGTATCTGTTTCTTCAAGGCTCCCATGTTGGCTGGTGGAACCCCACCGTACTCACTGAAATCAGAACTGGGCTCCCCAATTGCTCTAAGTGTTCTGTTCACCACGCGCTGATCCAGGACAGGGTCGCCCAAAGCTAGAGATAAAATAATTACTATTACCAAGGGACGGACATTGAAATTAGCATAGGGGTCAGCGTGGTCAAGTCAGTAAAGCTCATGGTACTAAACCGAAAAAGCCTGTGTTCGAACCGTCTGGCAGATGAGAATCAATTGGTGAGGACAGGTGCTGCCTTGGACAAAGGCTATGGAAGCAAACTGAAAAAAGAAAATCATGCTGAAATCTTATTCTATGGCCTAAATGAGGCATAACAAATTGACAAGTAATACTCAATTGTGTAGGAGAAAATCCCTTACAACATTACAACTAAGAACAAAGAAGAAAGAGAAGAAAAATTAGAATAAATTACTAAATAGTATATTGCAATATAAAATTATTAGCAGATTTCTTCTTGTCTGGCAAGTTCTATATACTTCCTTTAATAAAAAAAAAATTATCAGTTATCACTGTTAGGTTGAAAATCAAAACCAAGACTTATGCGAACAATGCTATTAAAAACATAAATTTTTAGAAAGATAAGTGGTTTTTATTTCACTGACTTGTATGAGATCTTGTTAGATTGTTCATGAGTCCAAGCTCTCCTTTTCGATCCATCCATGTTGTTTTCAATCGAAATGGGTCTCTATTACCTCGAGTCAAATTGTTGCGATAGCCAGTGTATCTATCAGTAACTCCTATGCTGTCACCAAACTGTTTTATGCGATCGGCTGCATCAAATGTGTATGGTTCCAGTTGCTTCGATTAGGAGAAAATAATTAAAACCATTAGGTTTTCACAAATAAATACATTTCTAAAACTTACACTTTTTTTGTTAAAAAAAATAGATTAATTTTAATTATGGGCATACATACTTTTAAATACATAACATACAAAAGTTTATGTGATTAACAGAAATTGAACTATTACAATAAAGGCATAGCTGACAATCATATAGATGAGTTCATTAAAACACTTTGTCTTGAAATTGAGAAGAGTATCACACAAAATGCTTACAGAATAGAACATAACAGAGCGTTAAATTTACCTACATTGACAAGTAAGTTTAATGCTCTTGTATAAAAACAATAAAAACAACACATATATCTTGTTGTAAGTGTCAAAAAATAATGGTGAAAACACCTGATGAGTAATTAGTCAAATGAAAGCTAAAAGGCTTTGGTAGTGTTCCAATCAAGCCACACAGTTCACCTGAGTGACTGCTTCGACAATATTAAAAAAGCTATGGGATGCTCAGGACAAAACAAAATTTGGAAGCAACTATGTAAGTCAATTTATAAGATCCTATCAAAAGGTTTACATTTTTAATACATACATATCAAGGTATAATTTACAAGAATAATATTGCATACCCGAAATGCGCTTTTGAGAGAAGATATTGCCCATTGATGTAGTTCTCTCACTTGATTTTCTTGCTTTCCAAGAACAGCTTGGTTTGAAAGCAGACGCTTATATTCACAAAGGTAAGCTCCAAGATTACTGATTGCATTCAAGGCACCTATTTAAGTTTTTAGAATTTAAAGTTAAGTCAAAGCATAATTACAGATTTACAGTTAAATGCAGTGATAAGAGGTAGATAGTCTTTATATTTTGAAACATTCAACATATTGTTGAGAATAGTCTATTAACTTGGTTATTAAATATTTTAAGCACTATTTTAAAAAATTATCTCACACATGTTAAGTGTATGACTAGGCCTATAGGATGTGATAAGGCGGCAAAGTTTAAATTTATTTTAGTATTCCATTCCTTGCCTTATTGGCCACCTGAGATGGTATGGGCATGTCACATGAGCCAACTGACTATCCAAAACAATAATGCAGGGCATGGTGCATGGAGGGAGAAGAAGGGGAAGGCAAAGACATCATTGGGGGGAGGACATCAAAGATTAGAATGGGCTATCAAAATGCAGAGGACAGAGAAGGATATAAGAGTAATAGCTAACATGAATAAATAAAATATAAATGGGGGGGGGGGGGGGGCACAAAATTGATAGTTCGTCCCGTGCTACGTTTCTGGAATCAACTACCTGAATGATGCTGTGCTGTTTCATTTTGTGTGTAGTTTCCTGGTTGTTTCTTCCACTCCTGAGATGACGTCAAGAATGTATTATCTAAGCACAGATGATCAAGTGCATTCTTAGCCACGGTAAATTCTCTGGCAATCTCCTCAGTTACATAATAGTTTCCTGATTGAAGAATGTCCTAAGAAAAGTTTTTAAAAATTTAACTTTTTACTATCAATCAACCTTAACCTTACATACGCCTACTATCAAGAATATATAGTGAAATATGTCTAGTAGCAGGCCGATATTAGTTAATTATATGCACTATTAGAGTATTGGAGGAAGCTGTAGACATTACAAGATTACTTAGGCGTGTCTGCGTTACTATTATTATCATATATAGACCATACAATTAATGAAAGCAAATTTTTATATTCTATTATTACTAATAATTAGGCCTTAAGATATCTAGAAAAGATATTAAAAATTATTTATATTTTATTTTGCCTCTATATCGTTATCAGCGGGCACTAGTTGTGTTACGTGTTATTTATTATAATTATATAATATAAGTCATAATATTAATATCATAATATTAACAGAGTAGGCACTAGTATATAGGCCTAAATATAATATTAATAGTATTATATAGTATAAATTAAAATATCAATATAAATAATGATTATTTTAGTAATCTACGCCTACACTCCTACACTCACTTCACTAGATTCTAGATTACCCTCAAGTTCAACACACACTGGCCTAGCTGCCTACGGACAGAGCCCTAACTTGTAACTTGTAACTTAACCTAGTACTAACTACAGTCACTCTCACTGTGACCACCATTAAATTTTGAATGCTTGTCTACAGTTACTTATTTTAATCAACTCATTAAGTGGCATTAACATTATTTTTAAAAGTTTTATAAATATTAGTTTATTACCAATATCATATGACAAGTTGCTGCTGTCATCTCAGGCAGTACACCGCCCTGCCTTGTTGCCATAATTATTAAATAATTAATGAGATGAGTGTACGCTAAACTTTGTATCTAAATTTATATTAGGCTTCAGGGCGTTTACTAATATAAAGTTTTTAGCAGATCGATGGTAATTTAGCCGTGGTAAGCTTAGCTTACTCGGATGTTATTTTTTTTCGCCAATGTAAGCTTCCTTAGTGATGGTAAAGAGCTAGCGTTAGCAACGTAATTAAAAAACCCATTTCTTAACATAAATGAATAGTCAAAGGGCGGTAATTCTAAATCTAGTTGCGTTTCGTCTTAATTATAAATTTATAATTTATATAATTCATGTAAACAAGTGTTTCCTCTATTATTCCTACAGTTCTTATTTTAGATTCGTGATTTAGATCTAATTTTGTTAACGAAAAGTTTTCATAGTTTAGCTAGCTAGATCTAGAATATAGATTCTAGATCTAGATTCAACTCAGATCAAGAAATTCTAGATTCTAAATCTAAATTTGTAAGTTGTAACTTCTCAGACTTCTGTCTGCTGATACCGTCACTGAGACTGATCTGATACTATTAAATTAACTATAGTGATAGAAATCCATTCCTCTAGTCTAAGTCTAACTCTAGTCTAGAATCTAGTTCTAGACAAGAATCTATCAGTGATGACTGATACTCACCTGATAGTGATAGATTTTTGTATAGTCAAGTTAGCTGATACAAAATAAAGAAAATATACAACAGTAAAAACTAAGATAATTAAATAGCCTAGGCTATAGATTTCTAATTCAAATATTGTTCATGTCAACTTTCATAATTAGAATTATTTTTATAACAAGTAGATTTAAGTATTAGGCTAATAAGTATCTATATAAAATATATATAGGCCCTATATATAATTCTCTTCTGGGATCAGTTAGAAAACAAGCTGCAAGCGCGCCTTTGCAGTCCCCTCTCTTCCTCTCTATCACTACCACCCCCACCCCACCCCCACATGATCTGGTGAGCGGTGTTCACTCTGTTTACATTTTACAATCATAGAGACGGGTTTGGTGACTGCTATTAGGGGCAGATAATTTAGTTTGAAACGATTTTAAACTTAGAGGAGGTAACTAAGAGGAGGCTGCTTTCACGTGGGGGGGGGGGGGGGGGAGGTACTGTAGCAAATATTTTCAATGGCAGCCTTGGTACTGTCGAATTCACAAATTATAAATTACTGAAAAGTAGAAAAAAAAAACTAAATAGCGGCCTATGATACGCAGCGGGTCGGCTCGTATTATATAATTCTCTTCTGGGAGCCGCTAGAAAACAAGCTGCAAACGCGCTCCCTACCACCCCCACCCCTATATGGTCTGGTGAGCTGTTGTTCACTCTTTATGTTTACAAACATTACAAACACAGCCGGGTTCAGTGACGACTATTAGGGGCAGATAAATTAGTTTTAAACAATTTTAAACGTAGGGGGGGGGGTTTAGTTAAGTGGAGTTTACTTTAACGGAGGGGGGGGGGTGACGGAGGAGGGTTATCATCCTTAACGAGCTACTTATAGTGTTTTAAAGAAATATTTTCAGTGGCAGCGTTGGTAGTGTCGAATTCACAAATTATGAATAACTGAAAAGTAGAAAAAAAACAACAACTAAATAGTGGCGTATTATATGCTGCGAGTCGGCTCGTAACTAATAAAAAGACACAGCACCCACCCTAATCCTGTCTTTTATGAGCACCTGACCAAAAGTTTAACAATATAGAATCTATTTCTTTATTTTTAGGTCTGAAGATCAAGGCCCTAGTTAAATACTGAAGGTTTTTGGATAGATGGGCTCTGATCAAAGTACTTTGCCAGCGGGAGCTCCTGGCAGTAACCTAAGATCTCAAAGGGATGAGGAGATACCCTACACACAATATTCTATCAGTAAACCAATAGATTCTCGTGAGTAAAATACATAATTTTTGCTGATTATTTTGACTTATTTTTTACATCATAGTTTGGTGTACTAGTACAAGTGTTTTAGCTCAGTACAATATCATTCATTATGTAGATTTTAGTAGTTTTCACAAATAACTCATTGCTATTACTTACAAAATTAGAACTTTAAAACACAACTTTTTATTGTAAAATTATTAGAAAAAATATATCAACTAAAAATTACTTTTTGTACCAAAAGCTGAATTAAATATTATAAAATGTGTGTAGATGTCTGTTTCTGTAGCCAAAAGTATACATTGCATACCAAACTTATAAAAGTAAAGAATCCTCTTTCGGCCTAGCGACCCATTTGGAAGATTAGCCCAGTCACCTTTACTTTCCCTAACATGAGTTAGGTACCTATCAGAGCTGGGTGGACTCAAGCACGTTCAAGTACTAGTGACTTGAACCTGGAATCGAACTAGAGACTTTCAGGTTAGCAGCCTAGTGCTCTACCACTTTGGCCATGCCATCCCTCATACCAAACTTAAACACCTACTCATTGTCCTTCCCCCTCTTCCCCATTTCATAGAATAGATTGAGAATTGATTCACCTCCATTTTTTAGATTCCCCAAGACAGTCTCCCAGACCTCACAAGACCCAGAGACCAGTGGTCAAGCAGGAGAAGGATGGAACACCAAAACATGAAATTGTTGTTGTTGCCGATGGTCTGATCCCAGTGAAAGATCCTGACCCCGAGCTCACTAAACTCAACACAATCCCGGTGTTCTTCCCCATTTTGAAAGGTTCCCTCAATATCCCAGTGGGCAGTAAGGAGGTGGATGTGCTTGACAAGCTGGACCACAAACAGGTGTGCTTTGTGTTTATCTCCCTGTATTTCTAAGATACATGGTGAAGAATAGATAGATAAACTTTTATAATCTACCAGTTATTAAAAAAAAATGTTTTTTCTCTGTTTTATAAAGTAAAGTTTAAGGTATATTTTTTCCAAGAGGTATTCTCAACACATTATAATGACTTTGACCTGTGTTAATTTAGTTATTCTATTAGTGCAGTAGCTTTATGTGTTGTATTTAAAAAGTTATTCACCAGTTTGCTTATTGTCTGTTGAGTATAAGTTTATTTTTTTAAAACTTGCAAAGTCCTGTTACAGTTTTCCTGTTTAAAGTGCATTGCTTAAGCAAAATATATCCAAACAAAAGAAAATAATTGAAATTAAGAATATTACATTTGATATGTGAAAATATTTGATGTTGAGAGCATAGCATAATATTTTTTTTTGTTTCAGTTATTACTTCTCTGTTTGAGATATCAAGACCATTTGCGGCAGTTGGCTGAAGCCGTTGCCTTTGACCAGAATGCTCTGTGTATACGAATAAAAGAGGTTTGTTATAATACAATTTTACTTGCTGTTATTAAATATATTTAACATTTATTTTTTAATCTTGTAGCTTTTGTGTATTAAGAGACTATTTTTACATAAATTGTTTGCTAAAACCACACAAAATATTGAGCAAAATATTAATTATAGATGTTTATGGCTTTCAGGCCATTGTTACAAATTTCAAAGAATTAAATTTAATCCAAGATTTCCTAAACTTAATTATTTTGAAAAATGGGATAGGTGAAGTTAGATTAATGTTTGTTAGAGAGAAGTTTATTAGACTTTTGACTCAATTAATGAACTAATTTTACATTAAAATTGTATTTTTTTTAGATGGACCATACTATTCATGTTCTTATGAACACTCTGACAGACAGACAAAAAAAATACAGTAAATATGTTGAACAATTTGGTAGAGTCACAGAAACCTTAACCACACTGAAAAAAATTCAGAAATCTATGGAGGACATTGTGCCTAAAATGGACATGTTGAACCGGTTACTCCCAACATCTGAACAGCTTGAACCGTTTGGAACAAAACCTGAAAGATCTATGTCCAAGCCATGAATACCTTAAGTGATAAAAAAAATAGACAACTTATTTTTTCTTTAAGAAAGAAAGAATTTAAAAATGTAAAAAATAATGAAATAAACACAAAACCTTTAATAGTTGGGTATTGAAAGTATTCCTACTTCTTGTAATGCCAAACCAAATAATGGAACATTTTTCAGCCATCCATTTAAAAAATACTTTTAAATATCCTTGCATAAAAAAATAATGATAAAAAATTCCACAGGAAAAGAGTCTTATTGTATTATGATATTTAGATTAAGTAATTAAATGGTCTAATAATTTATCTTAAAAAATAATATAAAGCCTATATATATATAAAAAATATTTCTAGCTTCCTCTTGTATCTCAATAGCTTTGTTACCAACTCCATTACGTCTAGGAAATGTATATACTAAACTTAATCAAACTCTACTACAAAAATCTTGTGTGCATTTAAGGCAAAGGACAGTAAAGGGTTAAAAATTCTGTGATTATTTAGACTTGTCCATCTAAATTATGGCTTTGCTTTTTAGTAAGTAAATCTTATGTATACAGCTTGCTGAGTACACTAATACATTTTGGTAGTACCAGTTACATTATTTTATGTGTGTTATTATTGCATTAAATTATTTTTGGATTTAAATTATTTCAACAAATAATTTTGAATTTTTTAAATGACTGTTTGGTGATTAAATATTAGTGTAAAATCCAATGTGCAATTCTTAGTTAATACTCAGTTGTTATGCTATTAAGTATTAAAAAGATAGATTTTTCTCTGCTTTAGTCAATGTGTGTTTTTAACTTTTAGGGCGTCTGATTAAATTTTTAAACTTGAATAAATATGAATAAATGTTGTACACTTTACCTGGAGTAGAAAAAGTTTTGGTGTACTTAACTGAGCACTTAGTTTGAAAAATGTAGTTATAAGTCATGCTGGTCTACATGGGTATATGCAAAAAAGCAACTGATGGATTTGATAGCAACTGTTCCATGTCTTTATTGCTTTAAATATGTGTTATTTTGTGTGATTTATATTTAAGCATAGTTTCATTCATTGAATGTAACATTATACCCCCTGTAAAATTTGCTTTATAAAAAAAAATAAGAATGCTACAAAGAATATTTAGGTATTTGTGTTCAGGGTTTTATAATTTTTGCTAACTAGATTTTCATGGTGTCAGACTTGGTCTTTTGAAGTTACTGTAGTGTTTTTAAATGCAATTTTGTTTAGAGACATTATTGAAGTAGATCATGCACTATCATGACAAACATTTACAATTTACACAAGTTTTATTATTATCTTCGGCATATTATTTTAATAGAACTGTGATACAAATCATGTTCTTTTCAGATAGACTGTAACAAGGTTTAGTAAAGAGGTTCAATTAGAAAACTGCTATTTTTGTTGCTTTTAGGACTGATTTTTATAAATAGTTAGGATATTCACTCATGTTATATTACAAACGTTTTGAAACAATAGTTATTGATTTATGTAGACAGATTTTTATTAAAAGCTGTACATTATTTTTTTATAAATAAATATGTCTTTATTAAATTCGACATCTGTTTGTAAAAGTGAAATTGTGTTGTTATTAATAATAATTGTTCTGAATAGTCTTTATGTTAAAAATAAAATGACAAATTTGTTTATTGTTTTGTTGTTTTTTAAATTATTAATCTTTTTGCATGTCTTGTATATTATAAAGCTATTCTTCTTCTTCTTCGTTCTTAATTTTAGCATTGGAAGGGATCCCCCCTCAAACACAATTAAGGATACGTGTCAACTGGTTATGCACCATTGAGGCCATTGACTCTGATTTCAGCCTGCTTTTCTTTTTGGATTTGCTTCCATTACCTTTGTCCAACCAAGAACAAACTACAAGGCAGCAGTTGTTTGATTTAGGAGTTGTCTCTCCTAGAAGAGCGGCTGTCCCCTGCTAACGAGCCTCATCTGCCAGAGGGTTCGAACTTGAGACTTTTCGGTTTAGCAGCCTTGAGCTTTACCGACTCAACCACGCCGATTAAAGAACTAGTTTATGATTTTATCCATTCTTCATTATAGCTTTTAATTTTTAAAATAATAATAGTTTTAATACACTACACTAAAAGCATGAAACAGAAGCCATATTTATTAGCCTCAAACAGATCATTGCAATTAAAATAGGACAATAATTGAAAAAAAAACAATGAATCAACAAAGATTAAAGAATCTCATTCAACTTCTTCTTGAAGTAATTTAGTTAGAATTAGGAAACAATTAGGCCTTTTTAGTGGTTAAGTGCAGAAGTTGCCCTCATTATTTTACTTTTCATCTGTTTTCGGCGTTTAGCGAGTCCTAAAAAGATAATAATTTTGAGAACTAGACTAGATCTAGCTAGTTTATGTAAAAAATGTATTGCTCAGCATTACACACTGTAATCTAGATCTAGTAATGTATTCTTAGTTATAATAATAAATAAAAGTGGTGTATCACTTCAGACTAAATGATGAAACTATAGTCTATGAATATGATAGATTCTATCACTAAATTATTAATAGTAAATTAAAAATTAGTAAATTGTCACTTGAGTGTGACTTGAGTTTATTGTAAATTGTGAAATTAAAATTTTGTTATTGTTTTATGGTCTTACTAAATTACTAAAAAGTTACTAGATTCTAGATCTACTTACTACTACTAGATCTAGATCTAGGGCATTATGTGATTATAGGGCCTACCACTATTCTTTACTCATCTAGTAATAAATATTGGATGATATAATCGACCCTTTGATTCCGAGTTGAACATCCCAAATTACAAATTAATTTAATAATTAAATTAATTATGACAGTTAAAATATGTGCCTCACTTAATGTTTATCACTCACTCTTATTTCATTTGCACAGATTCAACTAAGCTTTTAAAATGTTGGAGACTATTGCCTCAGCTGTCATGCCTTCCTTGCTTACAATAGCTGAAATAAGCATTTACTTTTTGGGAGCAGTTTCTCTTATACTTCTGCTGATGTTATGTGTGATGGCATACAGTTTGGCAGACAACCCTTGGAATAATATTTGGTTTGGAACCAAAAGAAATGCTCTTTAAGGTATTGTGTAGTGATGTTTGTAACTAAATATAGATTTTTTATTCTATAACTCATATAGCACATTCAAAATATTTTTTATTATGCAATCTAGTAAAAGCATACAATAAATTTTATTAATTTATATCATTGAAAAGTTATGCTCTTTATTTAAGAAATATTACAAATTTAAATATTAACAAAAAATTTTTAATTTGTTTTCTCTTTTTTAACAACTTGTTTTGTTTTTTTTTTTAATTTGGAGATAAAGGGTTAATAACAGTCATAAAAATTAAAGCAGCAAAATTTTAAAAATTACATTAATAATCAGAGATCATTGGTTTACCTAACTTATTTCCAATTTTTTTTTCTCTTTTATTTCAGAAGCTGGTAAAAAATTACCCTTATTCCTATCAAATAAAATTACATGAAGAAGGAAGGAACACCAAATAAACAGCTCAACATTTAGGTGTTAACTTTATTATAAAAACGAGAAAGCTTTAAAGAAATCAACCAGAATGTTCCTCTTGCACGTCAGCTTTACATGAGGGAAACAGTAAATGAAAGAGTTAACAATTTTTTATGGCTTGATATTTTTTCAATTGATAGGTGGTGCTTTCTCTGAAATGTGTTGTGGATGAAGATATTGCTATTAGCAACATGATTGTGCACCACTGGTTTCACAATAATTCATTAGCTTTTGTCATTCCAATGAGCAGGTTTCAAATATCTGATATGTGTTGTGGATGAAGGTATTGCTATTTGCAACATGATTTCACACCTCTGGTTTCACAATGATTTCACTGAATTTGTGCCATTCCAGTGAGCAGGTCTCAAATGTGGTCAGTCTAGAGGAGGATAAGGAAGCAACATTTGCAGAAGATAACACAGCCCTATTAGCTTCATGCAAGTGTGCTCAGTATCAGGGTTTAAGTTTAAACCAGATGCTGGATCAGATCTTTAAGATTTAATATTCTGGTTGTTTCATAATGTAACCAAAGACAGAGACCTATTGACCAATTTTTTACATCATCCATATAAACTAATGAACTAATGTATGTTTTTTTTTGTTTTGTTTTTTTTATACTTAGAATATTATAATTTAATTTAAAATATTTTTTGAGTATTGATATTATTTTAATTAATATAAGTTTTTTTTTTTAATTTTGTATACTTAGGATATAATAAATATTGTTTAGAAGCTTTTAATACAAAAATATTGGCAAGAATTAATATTATTTTAACCTTGATGCGACTGACGGCTTGAGTTGTAATGGCTTGTCTGGTTGTGAATCCAATTGTGGCAATTGTCTCAACAAGTTGGTTTTGAAAAGAATAAGATCATAATTAGAAAATAAAGTATGAAAATGTTCTTATAAAAGCAATAATCATGTAATATTATGTTGTTTTTTTTTTGTTGAAATTATGGAAGACATTGTGAACTTTAAAATGCCATCATATAATTTATTATTGTCTTTTTGAAAAAAAAGTTAATTTGAATGTAATTACATTCGTGTTGACGCTAACCATTTATGTATATAAGTATAAAAATGTTATTTTTAAAGATTGTATATTATTCTAATATTGATTTGCAATATTTTACAGTTAAGTGTACCATAAATCAAATTAAATTATTACTTCAAAGTTAAATGTGATATAATTAATTATATAATTGTCTTTATTATTAAAATGTTGGCCATAGTATTTTACAGATTTTGTTGTTTACCCACAATTTAACACATTAAAAAAATTATTATTTATCAGTGTCTACTCTTTCTTCCCCACCCCTCTTGTATAGACTAATATTTTTGAGCACCCTGTATTTTATAACATTATAGTTATAGCAAAACCACACACATAATCCACAACCAGAGATCGGTGTGGTACAGTTGGTAAATCTCATGGGTGCTATACTGAAAAGTCCAGAGTTCGAACCCCCAGGTAAGGCTAGACTAGATGAAATCAAACAACTGCTGACTTGAAGTTTGTTCTTGGATGGACAAAGGCTATGGAAGCAGTCTGAAATCTGAGTTAATGACATAAAACAAGTTGGCATGTGATACTTAATTGTATTGGAGGCAAATCTCGTCCAACATTACAATTAAGAACAAAGAATATGAATCAACAAGCAAACAGTCAAGTATCATCAACACAATGTCTTTTATCCAGCTCTAGAGCATCCTGAACACCAAGATATATCTTATTTTGATGTGTTGATCAGATTCTTATAAGATCAGCAAGACCAACATAATACATGAAACACTAGATCTACTTCATCTTACCTACAGTGCTGACCCCATGGTCTTCAACTTAGAAAACTACTTACAGAGTTGTCTTGGTTATTCATGTGAAAGATAAAAGATTGGAATAGTAAGGCGCTTATTAAGTGGTAATTAATAACAGGAACTAATATTCAGTCTTCATTTCCTTAAATATGACCAAATAAAAAAATAGATCTATCTTCATTGGAGAGTATCCATCAGATTTAAGTAAATAGCAGATTAAGATCTAACAAATTAAGAATTATGAAGATTCCATTGTTATAGACTGATGTTCTATATAGTCAAATCTTAGCAAAATAGTCCCTATGTTCCATTACACATCAGTAGTAGGTGATTGATATTTATTAAACTTGGGAGAAATGTATTAAAAAGAAAGAAATGTTTCTTATTGTATATCTATAGCTAAAAGTTGCACTTTTGAGAGTTAGCCCACACCTCCTCCATTATTAATATATTTTTTTATCTAACATATTTTTGGTAGTCCTAATTTCCCATCCTCTCAAAATCTATACATTTCATTAAGGGGATATAACCAAGCTAAATTGATGTAGCCTAAATGTTTATTGAGTTGTTTCTCTTTGCATTAAAAATTGCGAAATCGTAGCCGTGCTAGTGCTACTGCTATCTAAATTTATAAATTTATATAGTGGGGAAATATCGCTTATCACTCATGTAATACTGCTAAAGAAACACTATAAGTATAAGCTCGTCCTATGGAGATTTGGAAACACTTGCCTCTACATGTCGCCATGCAGATGTCTAAACCTAAATTAATTTTTAAAATTATGTCGCTAGATTTAGATCAAGTGTTTTTATGTTTGTATGGATGCGCCGACTCCATATGATAATCTGCGCCCAAAGTCTATGCCATCTGCGAACTTAATTATAACTTAAACTTTAACAATTCTGTGTGCAGATCTGACTTAGCTATTTGTCGAATTTTTTTTTTTTAAATAGGCATTTATATTGTAATTTTCAATTATTTTCAGCTACAACAAATTCAGTTTGTAAATTTTTAAAAATGTAAACGCGTGTCGTCACCTTTTCTGAAATAAAATAATTCAATTTCGCTTCTCGTTTAGTTTTTTGTTATGGTTAGAAAGAAAATGATTCTAAATGTTTATTATTGAAATAAAAGTTTGTTTTCGGTATTTAGCTTTGTTTCGTTTTCTTTAACTTCAGACTTCAAAGATAAAATCGATGCCCTTCCTCTGAAAGTGAAAGTGGATCAGCTGTAAGTGTAGTTAGTGTAGTTACTAGATCTAGATCTAGAATCCTACCTCCTAGACTACTTAGACTAGATAGATATTAGATAGGGATAGACTTGCTAGATCTAGAACAAGGTTGACATTCACATTGTCATTGTAACACTTTGACTTGACTAAGACTTAGTGTTATTGAGTGTTGATATTATTTCGGGGGGGGGGGGGGGGGGGGGGGGGGGCGGTAAACTTTCTTCGGGGGGGGGGGGGGCGGACACTGTTAAAAGAGTGTTTCTTTCAGGCAAAATAGATAAAGTAATTACTAATTAGGCCTATTAGTAGTATTAGGCCCCTAATTATTAATTAATAAATTATTATTCTTATAATAAAAATAATAGTATAGTGTGCCCTCCTGGAAGTTTTGGTCCCCCCATGGACTACATGTCTGAAGGAAACACTGAAATAAATATATATATATTATATATATATATAGTAATTAGTAGGGCCTATATCACTATAATATAAATATATTAGAAATATATTAGAATACATGCATCATGTCAGTATTTACTAGCTTGTATTGCTAGGCTTTAGAACACAATAGCCAAATAAGTTTAACTTCTATCTAACTAACTTAGTTAAAATTAATAATACAGAGTAATTCAATTTCAGAAACACTAGCTGAGCAAGGTATTGTGCATTGTTGAGCATCAAAATGAACAACATACTAACAATAACGAAAAATGCCACAAGTATAGGTAATAATCTCCTGCATCGACTGCTTACACAGATGTCGTCGTCATCAATAGCATTTAACTGTTTACGCAGCAGCTGTAACAAAACCACATGGACTCATCGCCAACCCACAATTTGCAAAAATTTTACTAGTTATTTATACCCAAGTTGTAGCAGAGGATTGTCACTGGCCTCAAGATCTTATACTTCGCAACATATCTTGATAAACAGCGGCAGAAAATTTAGTCCTATTAGTTTCAATAACAATCATGTTGTATTGAATGCAGACCAAGTAAGACACAAGTCAGGCAGTGGAAAAAAGACATCTGATGATGTGGGTCTAACTTTTTTAGAATCATTTTTTTGCTAAGTTAGGTATTACTAAGTAAACAAACAATAGCATTATTTAGAGTTTTAAAAAAATGCTTCTAAATTTATGATTTGGAGATATTTTCTTTAATTAATTCCTTTTAATAATGTCTTAATAAACAATAGTGGCTTGTTAATTTGTTGACTTTCTAATTTCCTTTAAAACTAAAAGAAACTCACAAACAATTTAAAACAGATTGCATATTTTTACTTTTCAAAATGTTAAATATTGTTTAATTATTTTATATTTAGCTTTCAACTATTGATATTTTTAATTCTAACTACCCAATGTATTTGCTTGTATTATTACTTGCTCTAGGCTGATTCAGATGATGATGATGATGATGATGCTTTAACTGCTGATGACTTTGAAGCCCCAACAAACTTTAAAGTCACAAAGATTGTAGTAAATACGTTGAGGGCAGATGGTATTGTGAGCCATGCATTAAATATTGCAAGAAAGTAAGAAAAATGTACTAAGTATTAATATGTTAATGTTTGTTATGTTATCTGGTAATGTATGGTTGACAAATTTTGTCAGAAAATGAGATAGTTTTATATAATAAATACAAAGCTTGCTTAAAATACTTTTAAATTTTAATATAGTAATAATAATTTTAGGCTTTTTAAATATAAAACAACATTTGCTAAAGTAAGTACAGGCAAAAAAAACATTGTAATTTTCTAATTTCAAAATCTTAATAGTAACATAAGTCATATTTAATTATTAAATTAATTTAGTTTCTTTGTTTCGATATCTTTTAATTTTTTACTATTTTAATTAGAACAACTTGATAGACAGAAAACTACATGTATAGGCCCTATTTGATTGTTTGTTTGTTTGTTAACAGTCGGCTGGAAGAAATTTTTCTTAGTTCAGGACTGCTGCTCAATGGCACAAAGTTGACCAAAAAAGGTGAAAAGGTGAGCTGTGTCAAGATTTATTTATTAATCGTTTCAGTTGTCATTACAAGGTATAACATTTTAACAAGTCATCTTTATATATCAAAAAATATATTTTTTTAGAAGTAAAATTTTAAAAAAAAAGTTAAATTATTCTTTTTGTCAACATTCCAAAATCAATAAAAACCAAACATTAAATGAACTTATTCACCACAGCATTTAATCAGCTAGTAATTGCTTAAAATGATGAGAGGATGTAGTTGTATGGTAGAACTAGTATGTGATGGTGGACTATAAACCCAAAAGTCTCGTAGCACTTCCCTGAATTCACCCAGCTTTGATGGGTACATGACTCACATTAGGGAAACAAAGGTGGTAAGGCTCAGTTCTGACTACCCTGTCCCCTTGTATGCCGAGGTAATTAAAACAGATGAAATCTTCTTCATCTGCCCCCCTGTGTATTGGGCACAAACGGAAAAAAGATTATGATTCTGTGCGCAGATCACAAATATGAGTCTCTGTAATATCAGGTCACTAAGCATTGATACCAATGGGACGGCCTGGCCGCTAGACTGCTAACCCAAAAGTCTCAAGTTCGAATCCGGGTTTTAGGCAGTAGAATGTCCTTGACTCCAACCAAATCTCAGCTTAGTGTTGTCCACACTATCCCTTTATATGCAGAGGTCACAGAAAAAGGTGAACCCTACTTCACCTCTCCATGGACCGTCAAGTTCACAAGGGGACTTAACTTACTTAACATTAAAACCCCTAATACAATGATTTGACTAACTTAATCATTTAAAACCCGTAGTACAATAATTTGACTAACTTAATCATTTAAAACCCCTAGTACAATGATTTGACTAACTTAATCATTTAAAACCCCTAATACAATCATTTGACTAACTTAATCATTAAAAACCCCTTGTGCAATGATTTGTACTTAAATAATTCACTTGTGCTCATTTCAGATGGATGAAGGTGACTATGTGGATGTAATAGTAGAAAAAGCAGAGGATGAGCTAAAGGTCAAGAGGGTCAAAGTCCTGAAGGTGTACCCAGAGAAAACAGGAAGTGATAAGTTTAGCCTCAAAGTTAGAATATGGAAAGCTCCTTTTGGAATTCCCAAACCTAAGCATGATCAGCAAAATGAATAGACATATATTGTGAGATCTAGGTTTAAAAGAATAGAAAGTCTATAAGGTTTACCTGTTTGCAATGACAATTTTCTAGGATTACTTGTAAAACTCAATTGTTATGCCTTCAAAAGTTCATGTAAATGTGTGTTAAGATGAAAAATGTTTCATAATAGATTTATTATTTGTCTCCTATATTTCATATATTTTATTTTTGTTACTGTATTTTTCTTGATTATAATAAAGAATAATTTTTTTTTAAATAATTTTCTTCAACACTTAATTATACAGTGATACTGGTCATTCATTAATTATACAGTGATACTAGTCATTAATTATGCAGTGATACTAGTCAATCCTGAAATTATTTTGAGAAGTATAACAAGGCTAGTTTTGTTAATTGAAGCTGTAAAAATGGTGCATTCATCAGGCATGTTGCTTACAATGGCAGGTTGTATCCAGTGTTTCTTCCAGACTTTTTTCTCTGGTGGGGGGGGGGGGGCAGAAACTGGTAAAAGTATGTTTTCTATATAAATTACAGGAAATACCTGGAAGAAACTGGTTGTATTGTACTAGGTGTAAGTTAAGTGCATGAGTACAGTTGAGCACTGTGAGAGATGGCCATGTTGTTCCCTGATCAACATTCACATTTTATCAAGCAAGTATCTGAGTCCAGTGTAGAGTTAATCCAATCTTTTAGTTATATTCCAAATATGCAACTCTATTCATTGTAAGACCTTATATTATATGGTATTAACATTTCAAATACATTAACAGTAAATTATTTTTAAAAATTTAAATTTATTTAATGTTGTAAATATTCATCAGCGCTAACACCGGCTGTGTAGGGTGGGTCCAGTGGTTGACACATGACGTGTGTAGGTTTTGTACTCCTCCCTGCGCGTCACGTCCCCAGGGCACCATTCAGCAGAGGGTGAGCACGTATGACGTAATCTCTGAAGGAAAGGTGAGCAGTCAAATGTATGCTGGAGCATGGTGCAAGAAGATAATTCTAACTACCAGACCAGTGAAAATAGAAAAAAAAAGGTATAGAAATTATATAAATTCAATTTCCACCACCCTCACTCCCCAAGGAAAATTATTTACTTATTCCAGTTCTTAAGCTAGTTTAACTCAACCTGAAATTCAACCTGATTCATGAACCTGGGGACCCACCTGTTTCATGAACCTGTGCACCCACCTGTCTCAAGAACCTGTGCACCCACCAGTTTAATGAACCTGTGCACCCACCTGTCACAAGAACATGTGCACCCACCTGTTTCATGAACCTGTACACCCACCTGTTTCAGCCACCTGTACACCCACCTGTGTCAGCCACCTGTGGACCCACCTGTTTCAGACTTCCAGACGACCTCGCCACCTGTAGTGCCGCAACTGCCGGGATAGGCAGGAACCAGAAGACGGCTATGAACCAACCGAAGGCGATTTCACCAGGACCGTAGATGTAGCCGTCAAACACGGGCGCCTCGTAGGTCGCCAGGGACGCACAAAACAGCAGCTGAGGGAGGTGAAAGCAGATCTAACCTACATTTGTTTTTACTTTTTAAAAAGCATTGATATATTTTGAGGCAACTGTTAAAAAAGGCGAGCTATACTTATACCATCAAAATTCTCCTATAAATGATACAATCCATTTAGTCAGAACAGCAGCATATTTTATGTGAATTTTTTAAACGCAATTTTAGTCCCCTTAATTGGTGGGATTGAACCTATTCTATTATCTGGTGGTTTTAATGTTAAAGTTATTGCCCCATAACCCCCCCCCTACCAATGCAGATATCAGCACTAGTTAGGCCTATGTGAGGAAATACACATTTGTAAGCTACTGACCGAATAGTTCTAATTAACTCCTGTGTAGAAAACATTTAGCCAGCGCTGGGTAATTATCTTTTTAAAATATTATGTAAATACAAGTTCATTTCATGTTATTATTTTATCATTTTAAAAGCGATTTAATGCTATTAAAGTAATTTATTTCAAATAGTTGTAAATATACGATTGTAACACAACATTTAAGTTTAAAATTAATTAATAGCCAACCGTATTATCTATCTATATATATAATTCTCTTCTGGGATCAGTTAGAAAACAAGCTGCAAGCGCGCCTTTGCAGTCCTCTCTCTTCCTCTCTATCACTATCACTACCACCCCCACCCCACCCCCACATGATCTGGTGAGCGGTGTTCACTCTGTTTACATTTTACAATCACAGAGACGGGTTTGGTGACGGCTATTAGGGGCAGATAATTTAGTTTGAAACGATTTTAAACTTAGAGGAGGTAACTAAGAGGAGGCTGCTTTCACGTGGGGGGGGGGGGGGGGGTAGTGTTTTTAAGCAGATATTTTCAATGGCAGCATTGGTACTGTCGAATTCACAAATTATAAATTACTGAAAAGTAGAAAAAAAACAACTAAATAGCGGCGTATGATACGCAGCGGGTCGGCTCGTATATATATAATTCTCTTCTGGGAGCCGCTAGAAAACAAGCTGCAAACGCGCCTAGAAAACAAGCTGTAAACGCGCTCCCTACCTCCCCACCCCTACATGGTTTTAGTGAGCTGTGTTCACTCTAAATGTTTACAAGCAGAGCCAACGATTTTAAACGTAGGGGGGGGGGAAGGAAAGGGGGGGGGGGGTTATGGTCCTTAACGAGCTACTTATAGTGTTTTAAAGAAATATTTTCAGTGGCAGCGTTGGTACTGTCGAATTCACAAATTTTGAATTACTGAAAAGTAGAAAAAACAACAACTAAATAGCGGCGTATGTTATGCCGCGGGCCGGCTCGTTCCTTCTATCCCGATTGTTCTGAAATTACTTGTTTTAAAACCTAAACGACAGTTATCTGCCCCTGATTTATGTCCGTGTTCTGCTCATCGATTTGAAAACCACACTTGAACATATTTCACAAGACTGATCGAGTGACCGCTCCTTCTTAACATTGTTATTCCCCTTTTTTATTTTAGTACTGTAAATGTTTTTTAATGAATAATTAAATACATATGTAATTAAATGGAAAAAGTAGATAACAGACAGGGTCCATATATTTCCATAAAAATTGCTCTACGCATAACTAACATTGTTTCTTCCAGACTTTTTTTCTCGGGGGGGGGGGGGGGGGCGGTAGATGCCTGGAAGAAACTCTGATAACTAAACTTACCGAATAACAAACAGGGTCTACATATTTCCACAAGATAACAAAAATATACGGCGGTCTTTTACCACTCATGAAGAAAATATCGTCCAGCATTCTCTCTGCCCCTGAAATATTTAAGATGACTTGATATTAATTACTTTTAGTAACGTATATATATATATATATATATATATATATATATATATATATATATATATATATATATATATATATATATATATATATATATATATATATATATGTCTCTCTAGTCTTGTAGACTAATCGGATGGTAGAGCATTGAAAATCCAAGCACTAAGCCAAGGCCCTCAGTTGAGAAGAGCCAGGTTTTGCTCATGCATTAGGCCACCTCTCTCCGCACAGCTGATTTACCCAAGGGACAGGGCTTGCCTGCCCGTGCAGCTTGGAATCAGCTTGAAAATCCTATCGCATGAGGGGCTCCACTCCTGTTTGATTTTGGAGTTGTCTCTCCGAGGGTTCAAACTTGGGACTTTTGGGTTGGCAACCATGTGCTTACCCACCCGCTAAACCACTCCGACCCTATAGGCTATATATTTACGATATATACATATATATATATATATATATATATATATATATATATATATATATATATATATATGTTTATATATATATGTTTATATATATATGTTTATATATATATATATATATATATATATATATATATATATATATATATATATATATATATATATATATATATATATATATATATATATATATATATATATATATACAAATTTTTCTTCGGGGTGGGGGGGGGGATGACACCATGAGGTCCCGCACCGAGTGACACCCAACCACGCGACGTCTCTGCTCTACCATCCGACCATAAATTCCCTGAGATGTGTAGTGTATTTACCGTATATCCAGGCCACTATTACACACTCCAGGCCACCGATGAACAGAGCAGTAACGGCAGAAACGTACCAGTCAAAGATTTGAAACAAATATATGCCACCCTGCGGGTCACATAATACATGAATAGGAAACCATATAGTTCTTTGATAATATACTCAGCTGATTTCAGTATTGATTTAAGCACCAATTATCATAATTTACTTCTTACCATGCAAAAATAAAAATAAAAATATCGTGTTCTGTTTGGTCGTTTTTGTTGGAAATTGTTAAACCTTTGCATGATTGTTTTAGAGGTTAAACCGGTTGTTTAAAAAAATGAAACAAAAAAGTAATGAATTAATTTATATTTACTAAATAATAATTGTACTTACCCTCGCAGCAAAAGGCAAACCGGTAATAAAAGTTAAAACAGCGAAAGCTATTTTAATCCAAAAACCTCTTTTCCCCGCCAAGTCTGGGCGGATGTCGAAAATAACGGTCAAGGCTATTTCCACAGTAACAAACTGGTGAAAACATGCGTATATAACTAGATAACAATAATGGACTGAATACAATGTTTAATTTTAATTTGTAATCAATTTTTAAAGTTGATGTTGATTATTAAAAAAGTGATGTAAATTTTTTAAAATTGATTTTAAATGGTTTGGTATTAAAAATTCCAAATTAACCGTTAACTATATATATTCAAAACCAAAAGGACCTATGTACTTCGAAACAATGTAGATAGAGAGAGGGGGGGGGGGGGGGGGCTTGGGAGGGGGAACTCTTAATGTACACCTTTGCTTCCACATAACGTAGGTACAAAAATACTTTCTTTGAGCCCTTAGGATAGAAAGAGTACAGTTTATATGTTTCTTTGATTACGGTAATGGAGGCATTACCTTAAGGAAAAAGTAATCAGGGAAGACCAAGGGAGACCGAGGCGTACAGCAGAAAAAGACATAAGGAGAAGCAGACTATCTTGGGGAACTGCCGGACTATCTTGGGGAACTGCCGGACTATCTTAGGGAACTGCCGGACTATCTTGGGGAACTGCCGGACTATCTTAGGGAACTGCCGGACTATCTTAGGGAACTGCCGGACTATCTTGGGGAACTGCCGGACTATCTTAGGGAACTGCCGGACTATCTTGGGGAACTGCCGGACTATCTTAGGGAACTGCCGGACTATCTTGGGGAACTGCCGGACTATCTTGGGGAACTGCCGGACTATCTTAGGGAACTGCCGGACTATCTTAGGGAACTGCCGGACTATCTTGGGGAACTGCCGGACTATCTTAGGGAACTGCCGGACTATCTTGGGGAACTGCCGGACTATCTTAGGGAACTGCCGTACTATCTTAGGGAACTGCCGGACTATCGTGGGGAACTGCCGGACTATCTTGGGGAACTGCCGGACTATCTTGGGGAACTGCCGGACTATCTTGGGGAACTGCCGGACTATCTTAGGGAACTGCCGGACTATCTTGGGGAACTGCCGGACTATCTTGGGAAACTGCCGGACTATCTTGGGGAACTGCCGGACTATCTTGGGGAACTGCCGGACTATCTTAGAGAACTGCCGGACTATCTTGGGGAACTGCCGGACTATCTTAGGGAACTGCCGGACTATCTTGGGGAACTGCCGGACTATCTTGGGGAACTGCCGGACTATCTTGGGGAACTGCCGGACTATCTTAGGGAACTGCCGGACTATCTTGGGGAACTGCCGGACTATATGGGGGAACTGCCGGACTATATGGGGGAACTGCCGGACTATATGGGGGAACTGCCGGACTATCTTAGGGAACTGCCGGACTATCTTGGGGAACTGCCGGACTATCTTGTGGAACTGCCGGACTATCTTGGGGAACTGCCGGACTATCTTAGGGAACTGCCGGACTATCTTGGGGAACTGCCGGACTATCTTAGGGAACTGCCGGACTATCTTGGGGAACTGCCGGACTATCTTGGGGAACTGCCGGACTATCTTGGGGAACTGCCGGACTATCTTGGGGAACTGCCGGTCTATCTTGGGAAACTGCCGGACTATCTTGTGGAACAATCGGACTATCTTAGGGAACTGCCGGACTATCTTGGGGAACTGCCGGACTATCTGGGGGAACTGCCGGACTATATGGGGGAACTGCCGGACTATCTTCGGGAACTGACGGACTATCTTGGGGAACTGCCGGGAACGGCCGCCTTCATTCCCGTTCCCCGCCCTTTCACCCCCCCCCCCCCAAAATAAAACTATGTATATGTGTGTGTGTGTGTGATGATCGCTTTGGTATTTATGTGCTGATCTCTTTAATCATAATGTGGTGATCATTTTACCGACTATTCATGTAAGGATTCTTAAAACCCCTTCCTCACAAAGCGTGAACACACATTGGTAAAAAAAATTGTGTGTTTTTTGGTCTTACCTGCGAGTCTAGGGCGACAGTAAACAACATGAGAAAAAACAAGACGCCCCACAACTGTGGTACAGGGAGGTAAGCGATGGCTTCAGGGTAGACAACAAACGCTAGACCAGGACCTAGAAATAGAAGTTCATATTTTTTTGCTGTCTATACAATCTGTAAATCTGCCCCTGTCTATTTTTTGTTAATTCCCTAAACAAAATATCAGATGTATAATATTTTAAACTATAAGACCTTTTTATTTACAGATACTTTTCCCAACCAAAAAGTATACGTTTTATAAGCTTTTATTTGGATTACAAAGTCTGTCGTAAATTATTTAATTATGACGCACTTCTGATATACTTCTGATTAAATTTCTCATTGAAAGTTAATTTGATTACTCATTTCATTAAATAAGGGAGATAGCTAGATTAATTAGTAAATGATTTTATTTGATCAATCGGATGAGTTGTTTTCACTGAAGTTTTCGCAACTGAGTGTCGACTTCTGAATCGACAATGGGGCTTATAAATATCGTTTAGAATAAATTACTGATAGACTTTAACTAAATTACTGGTAGGGCTTAAAGCAAGTATTTTAGTTGTGTGGGTATCGTAATTAAAATTAGCCCAATTAAAAAAAGATACCTCCTACACAATTATGCAACCAAGTTTCCTTATTTTCAGTGCCTTTAAAAGCTTGTTATTTTAATAATTTTTTTAAAGTTGTTTTTTATACCAGTATCAGCGAATTTCTCGACTGGTACATTTAGGTTGTAAGCCATGTGACCCACGATGGAGAAGATGGCGAACCCCGCAAAGAGACTGGTACCTTCACACACCAGCGTCAACATTACAGAGTCCCTGTGGAATACAAGGTGAAAAAGGGTTGCATTCGGGCATTTAGGCATTTGTCGCATTCGGGCAACTGTCCGTTCGGGCATTTGGGAATTTGTCGCATTCGGGCAAGTGTCCATTCGGGCATTTGTCGCATTCGGGCAAGTGTCCATTCGGGCAAGTGTCCATTCGGGCATTTATCGCATTCGGGCAAGTGTCCATTCGGGAATTTGTCGTAGACCCGTTCCCCCACTCTCCCTCCCTTGAGATGTTGAAAGAAACAGTTTATGCCTTTGCAATTTTACGAAAACTGGCTCTCCTTCGAGATTAGGTGGTTCATAGAAACCGATTGGATGACCAGTACAGTCATGTTCTGTGGGTGGCGTGGCTTAGCGGTAGAGCTCTAGACTGCTAACTCGAACGTCTCAAGTTCAAATTCCGGGTTCAAATCAGTAGAATGTTCCTGAGTCCACCCAGTTTTGATGGGTGCCTAACTCACAATAGGGAATGTAAAGGTTGCTGGGCATAGTGCTGACCACACTATCTATTCATACTTCGAGCTCACAGAAACAGGTCAACTCTACTACACTTGCCCCATGGACCGTCAGGTGTTGTCTTACATTACCCCTGTACCCATGATCCAAAAGTGTTATACTAATGGACTCATGGAGACCTTACCTCAAGCAGTTATTGTTAAATTTGTTGTAACTAGCAACTGTGGCTAGGGCTCCCCATATTGGGCCCAGGGAGTAGACGACTTGTAGGCTGGCCTCTAGCCAAGTCTGGACAACTAGAAGTTTACTGGATGGACGATAGTAGAATATTAAACTCCTTGATAATACTAAGATGTTTGACAAATATGGACAATACTGGAATACTAGACACACATAAGAGGTCGGCGTGGTCGAGTCGGTAAAGCTCATGGTTGCTAAACCGTAAAGTCTCGAGTTCGAACCCTCGGGCAGATGAGGCTCGTTAGCTGGGGACAGCCACTCTTCTAGGAGAGACAACTGATGACACATAAGGGGTCGGCGTGGTCGAGTCGGTAAAGCTCATGGTTGTTAAACCGTAAAGTCTCGAGTTCGAACCCTCGGGCAGATGAGGCTCGTTAGCTGGGGACAGCCACTCTTCTAGGAGAGACAACTGATGACACATAAGGGGTCGGCGTGGTCGAGTCGGTAAAGCTTATGTTTGCTAAACCATAAAGTCTCGAGTTCGGGCAGATGAGGCTCGTTAGCTGGGGACAGCCACTTCTAGGAGAGACAACTCAAAAATTAAACAACTGCTGCCTTGTAGCAAATCCAATAAGAAACGCAGGCTGAAATCGGAGTCAATGGCCTCAATGGCGCTTAACCAGGTGACACGTATCCTTAATTGTGATGGAGGCGTGGTCGAGTCGGCAAAAAAGCTCATGGTTGATAAATTCGAAAAAAGTCTCAAGTTCAAACCCTCTGGCAGATAAGGCTCGATCCCTTCCAACACTAATAATTAAGAACGAAGAAGAAGACACACATAAACAGTAATAACCATAGACTTTTAAATACAGTTCAGCGTAAAATATATACACATTTTCTATTTTTAATATTTGAAAATAATATATATATTTAGGCGCCAATAACATGTTTGCCACATTACTTAAAAGTAACGTGTTTCTTCTTCTTGTTATTGTTACTTTTCAATTTATTTATACGCAACAATTTAACTGTTTGAGTTAGCGAACTATTTACACCGTAACAACATAGGCCTACCTGAAATCCGGCCAGATGTAAAAGAGCACACCGTCCACTGCACCAGGCAATGTCGCACCTTTAATAATTAAAACTGTAATCAGTATGTACGGCAAGGTGGCAGTCACGTACACTACCTGGAAGAAATATCAAATGAATTTTTCTCTCTGTGTTTTCTTTTTAAATCTATTTTAAATTCACAAACTTACATTTAGATATATTTCAACAAGCAAGAATCATGAGCAACAGCGTAACGTGTTTAGAAACAGTGGGTAAAGTGACGTATCTGTTGAGTAGGTTGCACTAAACATCCACTACTCCCCCCCCCCCCCAGAAGTTGTAAAAAAAAAACAACTAAAGATTCCTCTTTACACCCAGCAATCCATTAGACAGATGAAGAAGAGTTCGCATGTTTCTTGACCTCGCCATATGAAAGGATAATGTATTCAGCACTATGCCAACAGCCTTTACTCTCCCTAACTGTGCTAAGGGACGTTCTACCGATTTTAAGCCGAGATTCGAACTCGAGACTCTCGAACCAACAGGTTATCTCAGAGGAGATAAGTTTTCGAGAAATAATAAAGGAATGAGGTGTTACTTTCTCTTTACTTTCCCTAACATGAGTTCGGGATCAACAGAGCTGAGTGGACTCCGCTGACTTGAACCCGGCTTCGAACTCCCCACAAGCCTTTGGTTATCGCTGATATACCAACAAACTGTACACAACGGAGACCCACCTTCCCAACAGACTTGACACCGTTGATCAGGCACAAGTACACCAAAATGGCGGAGACCAACAGGGCTAGTGTCGTGTGCCAGGGGAGGCCACCCATTGAGGTCAGTCCAGAAGAAAGCTCCAATACGTTATTTCTTAAAGAGATTGTGAGTATACAGTGCATTCGTTTTAAATTTACAAAAACTAAAATGTGCACCCAACAGACATGCAAGTTTGAGGAGTAACACGAAAATCATTTTAAAACTTCACTTTAATTCTAATCGCTAAACATTGCCAAAAAAATTCACAATTTCTTATTTCTTCTTATTTCTTTAGTATTCACAATCCACTGACAATTAATTCTATACTACACAATATTAAACCCAATAAATAATACGATATTCTAATCATATTTTGTTCCATAGAGGCAAATATAGTATGTGAGCACTTTTTTTTTTTACATACAAAGGGGCTTAATTTACCTCTTAGAATAAAGGACGACTCTTATATATATATATACATATATATATATATATATATATATATATATATATATATATATATATATATATATATATATATATATATATATATATATATATATATATATATATATATATATAAAAAAAATAAATATAAGTTAATTAATCTATTCTCTTCCTTTGCCCGTCGTTTTGTAATGTAGTGTAAAGGTGTAATGTAAAACAATTTCTTACTACAGCTAAATCTACCTGCTTGTGATATTTTAACAATAAAAAAATTAATAAACAACTTTAACTTACTTCCAAAATTCTTCACTAGCCGGTCTTAGATCTGAGTTGTCCAATGAGCCATTGAATGTGATATAACGTCCGTCTGTTTCATGGGAGCTCCGGTTCTGGCTGGAACTATGAGTTCCGTTGATGTAGCTGGTGCTGCTGATGTTGTAGTTGTTGCTGCTGATGTTGTAGCTGTTGCTGCTGCTGTTGTAGAAGATGGTGCTGGTGTTGTAGAGCAGGACCCGACTCCCCTGCGGCACACAGCGGTCAGAGTTCCACTCTTGTCCACACAGTGTCCAGGGGAGGGGCGACTTGAAGGAGTTGACCAGATAGATGAGGATCCAGGCGATGATGATGAGGAAGTACCAGGAACACATGAGATTCACGATTACCTGAGCAATCCCTATCCCTATAATAATTGACGTAATATTGTCTGAGTGGTATTATTAATGTTAGGGGTAAATAGTTATTAATTTTAAAACGTGTGGTAAATTTTAATAGTTTCAAGGAAAAATAAAGCTGCATTTTCGAACCTGACAGCCCATGGGGTAAGTGAAGTAGAGTTCATCTATTTTTATGACCTCGTCATATGAAGGGATAGTGTGGTCAGCACTATGCGTAGCAGCCTATACTTTCCATAACGTGGGTTGGGTACCCATCAGAGCTGGGTAGACTCAGGGATGTTCTACTTACTTAAACTCAAGGATTGCGGGTTAGCAGTCAAGCGCCCCATCGCTAGGCCAAGCCGTTCAATAGTTATAAGAATCAAAGAAATGCATTTCATAAAACGAGCGTTACACGACAACAGATAAAACTTAAATTGTATATGTGAAGAAAAACAATAAATCTACACTGAATGTTTTACATTCTATAAAATATACGTATGCTAACAAGCATACTAAACGTTTACCTTTGAAAAGAGGACATATATTCCATACATGATAAGCTCCCCTGGACATGAACTGACCCATGGCAACTTCCAAAAAGTACAACGGCAGACCAATCGTGACGAGACAAATCACAAACGGGATGAGAAAAGCTCCTGTGGACACGAACAACATTACTTTCCTTCAGATCTATTGTAACAATATTTAAATCAAACTTCTTAACATGATTTTGCTTTGTAGCTCAAATTCTGTTTACTGTGTCACGAATGGAGAAAGAAAAAGACGAATCAAGACAGAGACAGTAGCCGACAGCTTTACCTTAGCTGTTAGTATTTGGTTCTACATATTCGTTATACTTCCCATTACTTTAAATTGTGTGTATCTAGGCCAAAAAAATCCAATTCGAGTTGCAGTTAAATAGGGTGTGGTTTATAAATGGATACAAAAGGGATCTTTTTATTTATTTTTTTTTTGGGGGGGGGGGGGCGATTTCGACTTTTATATTAGTCTATAACCAGCTTGTTTTTAAAGGGTAATGTAGGTGTCTTATTTGGAGAAACCTTATATACATTAGAAACTACTCCTGTGGAAGAAATCTTAAAATAATAATTGAATGTTGTATTGTCATCGGAAACAAAGCTTCCCTGAAAATTTCAGCGCACTAGCTAATTGGGAAGTGCCCGAAATTTCGATCGCAAGATTTGATTGAAAAACAGACGCGAAAGCAAGTTAAAGAAAACGTGGGAAAAAGGCGTTGTGGATCTAGTAAACAAACAAAAATAGTTACCGGGTTTTGATAATTTAATCTTGTCTTGTA
The DNA here is from genome assembly GCF_028476545.2 of Physella acuta. Taxonomy (NCBI): domain Eukaryota; kingdom Metazoa; phylum Mollusca; class Gastropoda; family Physidae; genus Physella; species Physella acuta. The sequence continues at coordinate 13,619 of NW_026733841.1, read as the reverse complement.
AATACGAGTAATAAAACTATGAAGGTTTTCACAACGCCCTTTGGCCGATGGTCTATATTTTACTACTATTTGTCGGTATTATACTACTTATTTACTGTACAACAACTTTTTCTACTAATCCACTCACCTCCACCATTTCTAATACAAACATAAGGAAACCTCCAGATGTTTCCCAGACCGACGCTATATCCAATCAAAGACAGAAGGTATTCGGCTTTTCTTGACCAGGTGTGTCTCTGTGGCTCTTTTGGTGCCTTCAAGTCTCTTCCTTGCTCGTCCGGGTCCTCTCTCGCGAGAGCTTGACTTTGTTCGTTCATTTCTCAATCGTTTGTTGTCTACTTCAATCAAGTTTTATGTCTGTTTGATGAAGAGTACTAACCCCTTCAGTTGACGTTATCTGTTTTAAAAAAAAAAACAACAACATTGTAACATTGTTTTCAGTTATTTTTAAGGAACGATTTGTATATTGTTTAATATACTAGATTATTAATGTAGAAAGAAATAACTTTCACGTGGTACAGGTTTTTTTTTTTTTTTTAGAATTTTTTTTTTTAACCAGGCCACTATAATTCTATCTCATTAGCAAGTCAAATAGTTTACTTTGAAAATAATTTTACATGAACCCAGTTTTGCCTTTAACATAAAAATTATCGGTGGAATGGTTTTGTACAATCACGTCTTTGTGCTGCAAATACACAAGTTCATTATGCCACCAAAAAGCGACACCCGTGCTAAAAAATAAATCTCCTAATTGATATAATCAAACGCCTATTATATTAAAAAAAAACTAACAATACATATAGGGTGTTAAAATTTTAAAAAGAAAACAGGAAAATTTGATGAAACGTAAAAAAAAGATAAAAACGGCGTGCTTACTTTGTTTTTATTTTTCCTAGATCTACTTAACAGTGTGTCTGTTCAGTGGTCAGTGGACGTGAAAATGTGTGTTCGTTTTGCAGGTGTTACCACAAACTCAAATGAATTACAATAATTAGTTTTTAAAATTCTTTCATTTTAAAAATAAATTTTCGTGTTTCTACACGCTTTACATCTTACTGACAATTAATTAATATCCCAACGCTAGATTTTTATTGAATCAAAATAATTATTATAATAGTC